>NC_091995.1:6082973-6185473 GCF_044704955.1 Pristiophorus japonicus | reverse complement strand
GAGCGAGAGAGAGAGAGACTGAATGATCAGGGACAGGGGGAGAGAGAGAGATTGAATGATCACGGACAGGGAGAGAGAGAGAGGGAGACTGAATGATCAGGGACAGGGGAGAGAGAGAGAGAGACTGAATGATCAGAGACAGGGTAGAGAGAGAGAGAGAGAGACTGAATGATCAGGGACAGGGGGAGAGAGAAAGAGAGAGAGAGAGACTGAATGGTCAGAGATAGGGGTGATAGAGAGAGAGATAGAGACTGAATGATAAGGGACAGGGGGAGAGAGAGAGTGAGAGACTGAATGATCAGGGAGAGAGGGAGAGAGAGAGAGAGAGACTGAATGATCAGAGACAGGGTAGAGAGAGAGAGAGAGACTGAATGATCAGGGACAGGGGGAGAGAGAGAGTGAGAGACTGAATGATCAGGGACGGGGGTAACAGAGAATGAGAGAGACTGAATTATCAGGGCCAGGGGGAGAGAGAGAGAGAGAGACTGAATGATCAGGGACAGAGGGAGAGAGAGAGAGAGAGAGAGACTGAATGGTCAGAGACAGGGGGAGAGAGAGAGACTGAATGATCAGGGACAGGGAGAGAGAGAGAGAGGGAGACGGAATGATCAGGGACAGGGGGAGAGAGAGAGACTGAATGATCAGAGACAGGGTAGGGAGAGAGAGGGAGACTGAATGATCAGGGACAGGGGAGAGAGAGAGAGAGAGACTGAATGATCAGAGACAGGGTAGAGAGAGAGAGAGAGACTGAATGATCAGGGACAGGGTGAGAGAGAGAGTGAGAGACTGAATGATCAGGGACAGGGTAGAGAGAGAGAGAGAGAGACTGAATGATCAGGGACAGGGAGAGAGAGAGAGAGAGAGAGAGAGAGACTGAATGATCAGAGATAGGGGTGAGAAAGAGAGAGATAGAGACTGAATGATCAGGGACAGGGGGAGAGAGAGAGAGAGAGAGAGACTGAATGATCAAGGACAGCAGGAGAGAGAGACACTGAATGATCAGGGACAGGTAGAGAGAGAGAGAGAGAGAGACTGGCTGATGAGGGATAGGGGGAGAGAGAGAGACTGAATGATCAGGGACAGGGAGAGAGAGAGAGAGAGAGAGAGGCTGAATGATCAGGGACAGGGAGAGAGAGAGAGATAGAGACTGAATGATGAGGGACAGGGGGAGAGAGAGAGTGAGAGACTGAATGATCAGGGAGAGAGGGAGAGAGAGAGTGAGAGACTGAATGATCAGGGACAGGGTAGAGAGAGAGAGAGAGACTGAATGATCAGGGACAGGGGGAGAGAGAGAGAGAGACTGAATGATCAGGGACAAGGGGAGAGAGAGAGAGAGAGAGAGACTGAATGATCAGGGACAGGGGGAGAAAGAGAGAGAGACTGAATGATCAGGTGCAGGGGGAGAGGGAGAGAGAGAGAATGAATGATCAGGGACAGGGGGAGAAAGAGAGAGAGAGAGACTGAATGATCAGGCTCAGGGAGGGAAAGAGAGAGAGAGACTGAATGATCAGGGACAGCGGGGGAGAGAGAAAGAGAGACTGTATGATCAGGGACAGTTGGAGAGAGAGAGAGAGAGAGACTGAATGATCAGGGACAGGGGGAGAGAGAGAGAGAGAGAGATTGAATGATCAGGGACAGGGGGAGACAGATAGAGAGATTAAATGATCAGGGACAGGGGAGAGAGAGAGAGAGAGAGAGAGAGACTGAATGATCGGAGACAGGGGGAGAGAGAGAGAGACTGAATGATGAGAGACAGGTGGGGGGGAAGAGAGAGAGAGAGAGACTGAATGATCAGGGACGGGGGAGAGAGAGAGAGAGTGACTGAATGATCAGGGACAGGGGGAGAGAGAGAGAGAGACTGAATAATCAGGGACAGGGGGAGAGAGAGAGAGATTGAATGATCAGGGACAGGGGGAGAGAGAGAGAGACTGAATGATCAGGAACAGGGGGAGAGAGAGAGAGACTGAATGATCAGGGACAGGGGGAGAGAGAGAGAGAGACTGAATGATCAGGGACAGGGGGAGAGAGAGAGAGAGAGACTGAATGATCAGGGACAGGTGGGGGGGAAGAGAGAGAGAGAGACTGAATGATCAGGGACGGGGGAGAGAGAGAGAGAGAGAGAGAGACTGAATGATCGGAGACAGGGGGAGAGAGAGAGAGAGACTGAATGATCAGGGACAAGGGGAGAGAGAGAGAGAGACTTAATGATCAGAGACAGGAGGAGAGAGAGAGAGAGAGACTGAATGATCAGGGGCAGGGGGAGAGAGAGAGACTGAATGATCACGGACAGGGAGAGAGAGAGAGACTGAATTATCAAGGTCAGGGGATGACAGAATGAGAGAGACTGAATGATCAGGGACGGGGGTAACAGAGAATGAGAGAGACTGAATTATCAGGGACAGGGGGAGAGAGAGAGAGAGAGACTGAATGATCAGGGACAGAGGGAGAGAGAGAGAGAGAGAGAGAGACTGAATGGTCAGAGACACGGGGAGAGAGAGAGACTGAATGATCAGGGACAGGGGGAGAGAGAGAGAGACTAAATGATCATGGAGAGGGAGCGAAAGAGAGACTGAATGATCAGGGACAGGGAGAGAGAGAGAGAGAGAGACAGACTAAATGATCAGGGACAGGGGGAGACAGAGAGAGAGAGACAGAATGATCAGGGACAGGGGGAGAGAGAGAGACAGAATGATCAGGGACAGAGGGATACAGCGAGAGAGAGACAGAATGATCATTGACAGGGGGAGAGAGAGAGAGAGAGATAGACTGAATGATCAGGGATAGGAGGAGACAGAGAGAGAGAGACAGAATGATCAGTGACAGGGGGAGAGAGAGAAACTGAATGATCAGGGACAGGGGGAGAGAGAGAGAGAAGGAGACTGAATGATCAGGGACAGGGGGAGAGAGAGAGAGAGACTGAATGATCAGGGATGGGGGAGAGAGAGAGAGAGAGAGACTGAATGATCAGGGACAGGGGGAGACAGAGAGAGAGAGAGACTGAATGATCAGGGACAGTTGGAGAGAGAGAGAGAGAGACTGACTGATGAGGGACAGGGGGAGAGAGAGACTGAATGATCAGGGACAGCGGGGGAGAGAGAGACTGAATGATCAGGGACAGGGGGGGAGAGAGAGACTGAATGATCAGGGACAGGGGGAGAGAGAGAGAGAGAGAGAGAGAGAGAGAGACTGAATGATCAGGGATAGGGAGAGAGAGAGAGAGAGACTGAATGATCAGGCACCAGGGGAGCGAGAGAGAGACAGACTGATCAAGGACAGGGGGAGAGAGAGAGACAGAGAGAGAGAGACTGAATGATCAGGGACAGGAGCAGAGAGAGAGAGAGAGAGTGAGAGACTGAATGATCAGGGACAGGGGGAGAGAGAGAGACTGAATGATCAGGGACTGGGGGAGACAGAGAGAGAGGGAGAGAGAAAGAGACTGAATGATCAGGGACAGCGGGAGAGAGAGAGAGAGAGAGAGACTGAATGATCAGGGACAGGGGGAGACAGAGAGAGAGAGATTGAATGATCAGGGACAGGGGAAGAGAGACAGAGAGAGACTGAATGATCAGGGACAGAGGGGTCGAGAGAGACTGATTGATCAGGGACAAGGGGAGAGAGAGAGAGAGAGAGAGACTGAATGATCAGAGACTGGGGGAGAGAGAGAGAGAGAGAGACTGAATGATCAGGGACAGGGGGAGAGAGAGAGAGAGACTGAATGATCAGGGACAGGGGGAGAGAGAGAGAGAGAGAGAGACTGAATGATCAGGGACGGGGTGAGACAGAGAGAGTGAGAGACTGAATTATCAGGGACGGGGGAGAGAGAGAGAGTGAGAGACTGAATGATCAGGGATGGGGGTAACAGAGAGAGAGAGAGAGACTGAATAATCAGGGACAGGGGGAGAGAGAGAGAGAGAGACTGAATGATCAGGGACAGAGGAAGAGAGAGAGAGAGAGCCTGAATGATCAGGGACAGAGGGAGAGAGAGAGAGAGTGTGAGACTGAATGATCAGGGACAGGGGGAGAGAGAGAGACTGAATGATCAGGGACAGGGAGAGAGAGAGAGGGAGACTGAATGATCAGGGACAGGGGAGAGAGAGAGAGAGAGACTGAATGATCAGAGACAGGGTAGAGAGAGAGAGAGAGAGACTGAATGATCAGGGACAGGGTGAAAGAGAGAGTGAGAGACTGAATGATCAGGGACAGGGGGGGAGAGAGAGACTGAATGATCAGGGACAAGGGGAGAGAGAGAGAGAGAGAGAGACTGAATGATCAGAGACAGGGGGAGAGAGAGAGAGAGAGAGAGAGACTGAATGATCAGGGACAGGGGGAGAGAGAGAGAGACTGAATGATCAGGGACAAGGGGAGAGAGAGAGAGAGAGAGAGTGAATGATCAGGGACGGGGGTAGACAGAGAGAGTGAGAGACTGAATTATCAGGGACAGGGGGAGAGAGAGAGAGTGAGAGACTGAATGATCAGGGACGGGGGTAACAGAGAGAGAGAGAGACTGAATTATCAAAGACAGGGGGAGAGAGAGAGAGACTGAATGAGCAGGGACAGGGGGAGAGAGAGAGACTGAATGATCAGGGACAGGGAGAGAGAGAGAGGGAGACTGAATGATCAGGGACAGGGGAGAGAGAGAGAGAGAGACTGAATGATCAGAGACAGGGTAGAGAGAGAGCGAGAGACTGAATGATCAGGGACAGGGGGAGAGAGAGAGTGAGAGACTGAATGATCAGGGACAGGGCAGAGAGAGAGAGAGAGAGAGACTGAATGATCAGGGATAGGGGGAGAGAGAGAGAGAGAGAGAGAGAGAGTGACTGAATGATCAGGGACAGGGAGAGAGAGAGAGAGAGACTGAATGATCAGGCACCGGGGGAGAGAGAGACAGAATGATCAGGGACAGGGGGAGAGAGAGAGAGAGAGAGAGAGACTGAATGATCAGGGACGGGGGTAGTCAGAGAGAGAGAGAGAGACTGAATGATCAGGGACAGGGAGAGAGAGAGAGAGAGAGAGAGAAAGAGAGACTGAATGATCAGGGGCAGAGGGAGACAGAGAGAGAGAGACTGAATGATCAGGGACTGGGGGCGAGAGAGAGAGACTGAATGATCAGGGACAGGTGGAGAGAGAGTGACTGAATGATCAGGGAAAGCGGGAGACAGAGAGAGAGAGAGAGAGAGAATGATCAGAGACAGCGGGAGAGAGAGAGACTGAATGATCAGGGACAGTTGGAGAGAGAGAGAGAGAGACTGACTGATGAGGGACAGGGAGAGAGAGAGACTGAATGATCAAGGACAGGGGGGGAGAGAGAGACTGAATGATCAGGGACAGGGGGAGAGAGAGACTGAATGATCAGGGACAGGGGGAGAGAGAGAGAGAGAGAGAGAGAGAGAGGGAGAGAGTGACTGAATGATCAGGGACAGGGAGAGAGAGAGAGAGAGACTGAATGATCAGGCACCGGGGGAGAGAGAGACAGAATGATCAGGGACAGGGGGAGAGAGAGAGAGAGAGAGAGAGACTGAATGATCAGGGACAGGGGGAGACAGAGAGAGAGAGATTGAATGATCAGGGACAGTGGGAGAGAGACAGAGGGAGACTGAATGATCAGGGACAGGGGGGGAGAGAGAGACTGAATGATCAGGGACAAGGGGAGAGAGAGAGACTGAATGATCAGAGACAGCGGGAGAGAGAGAGAGAGAGAGAGAGACTGAATAATCAGGGACAGCGGGAGAGAGAGATAGACTGAATGATCAGGGACAGGGGGAGAGAGAGAGAGAGAGAGAGAGACTGAATGATCAGGGACGGGGGTAGACAGAGAGAGTGAGAGACTGAATTATCAGGGACAGGGGGAGAGAGAGAGAGTGAGTGACTGAATGATCAGGGACGGGGGTAACAGAGAGAGAGAGTGACTGAATTATCAAAGACAGGGGGAGAGAGAGAGAGACTGAATGAGCAGGGACAGGGGGAGAGAGAGAGACTGAATGATCAGGGACAGGGAGAGAGAGAGAGGGAGACTGAATGATCAGGGACAGGGGAGAGAGAGAGAGAGAGACTGAATGATCAGAGACAGGGTAGAGAGAGAGCGAGAGACTGAATGATCAGGGACAGGGGGAGAGAGAGAGTGAGAGACTGAATGATCAGGGACAGGGTAGAGAGAGAGAGAGAGAGAGACTGAATGATCAGGGACAGGGGGACAGAGAGAGAGAGAGAGAGAGAGAGAGAGAGACTGAATGGTCAGAGATAGGGGTGAGAGAGAGAGAGAGACTGAATGATCAGGGACAGGGGGAGAGAGAGAAAGAGAGACAGACTGAATAATCAGGGGCAGGAGGAGAGAGAGAGTGAGAGACTAAATGATCAGGGACAGAGGGAGAGAGAGAGAGAGAGACTGAATGATCAGAGACAGGGTAGAGAGAGAGAGAGACTGAAGGATCAGGGACAGGGGGAGAGAGAGAGAGAGTGAGAGAGAGAGACTGAATGGTCAGAGATAGGGGTATGAGAGAGAGAGAGACTGAATGATCAGGGACAGGGGGAGAGAGAGAGAGACTAAATGATCATGGTCAGGGAGAGAGAGAGAGACTGAATGATCAGGGACAGGGAGAGAGAGAGAGAGAGAGACAGTCTGAATGATCAGGGACAGGGGGAGAGAGAGACAGAGACTGACTGATGAGGGACAGCGGGAGAGAGAGACTGAATGATCAGGGGCAGGGGGAGAGAGAGAGAGAGACAGAGATTGAATGATCAGGGACAGGGGGAGAGAGAGAGAGAGGGACTGAATGATCAGGGTCAGGGGATGACAGAATGAGAGAGACTGAATGATCAGGGACAGGGGTAACAGAGAATGAGAGAGACTGAATTATCAGGGACAGGGGGAGAGAGAGAGAGAGAGACTGAATGATCAGGGACAGAGGGAGAGAGAGAGAGAGAGAGAGACTGAATGGTCAGAGACACGGGGAGAGAGAGAGACTGAATGATCAGGGACAGGGGGAGAGAGAGAGAGACTAAATGATCATGGAGAGGGAGCGAAAGAGAGACTGAATGATCAGGGACAGGGAGAGAGAGAGAGAGAGAGAGACAGACTGAATGATCAGGGACAGGGGGAGACAGAGAGAGAGAGACAGAATGATCAGGGACAGGGGGAGAGAGAGAGACAGAATGATCAGGGACAGAGGGATACAGAGAGAGAGAGACAGAATGATCATTGACAGGGGGAGAGAGAGAGAGTGAGATAGACTGAATGATCAGGGACAGGAGGAGACAGAGAGAGAGAGACAGAATGATCAGTGACAGGGGGAGAGAGAGAAACTGAATGATCAGGGACAGGGGGAGAGAGAGAGAGAAGGAGACTGAATGATCAGGGACAGGGGGAGAGAGAGAGAGAGACTGAATGATCAGGGATGGGGGAGAGAGAGAGAGAGAGAGACTGAATGATCAGGGACAGGGGGAGACAGAGAGAGAGAGAGACTGAATGATCAGGGACAGCGGGAGAGAGAGAGACTGAATGATCAGGGACAGTTGGAGAGAGAGAGAGAGAGACTGACTGATGAGGGACAGGGGGAGAGAGAGACTGAATGATCAGGGACAGCGGGGGAGAGAGAGAGAGAGAGAGAGAGAGACTGAATGATCAGGGATAGGGAGAGAGAGAGAGAGAGACTGAATGATCAGGCACCGGGGGAGCGAGAGAGAGACAGACTGATCAAGGACAGGGGGAGAGAGAGAGACAGAGAGAGAGAGACTGAATGATCAGGGACAGGAGCAGAGAGAGAGAGAGAGAGTGAGAGACTGAATGATCAGGGACAGGGGGAGAGAGAGAGACTGAATGATCAGGGACTGGGGGAGACAGAGAGAGAGGGAGAGAGAAAGAGACTGAATGATCAGGGACAGCGGGAGAGAGAGAGAGAGAGAGACTGAATGATCAGGGACAGGGGGAGACAGAGAGAGAGAGATTGAATGATCAGGGACAGGGGAAGAGAGACAGAGAGAGACTGAATGATCAGGGACAGAGGGGTCGAGAGAGACTGATTGATCAGGGACAAGGGGAGAGAGAGAGAGAGAGAGAGAGAGACTGAATGATCAGAGACTGGGGGAGAGAGAGAGAGAGAGAGACTGAATGATCAGGGACAGGGGGAGAGAGAGAGAGAGACTGAATGATCAGGGACAGGGGGAGAGAGAGAGAGAGACTGAATGATCAGGGACAGGGGGAGAGAGAGAGAGAGTGTGAGACTGAATGATCAGGGACGGGGTGAGACAGAGAGAGTGAGAGACTGAATTATCAGGGACGGGGGAGAGAGAGAGAGTGAGAGACTGAATGATCAGGGACGGGGGTAACAGAGAGAGAGAGTGAGACTGAATGATCAGGGACAGAGGAAGAGAGAGAGAGAGAGAGCCTGAATGATCAGGGACAGAGGAAGAGAGAGAGAGAGAGCCTGAATGATCAGGGACAGAGGGAGAGAGAGAGAGAGTGTGAGACTGAATGATCAGGGACAGGGGGAGAGAGAGAGAGAGAGACTGAATGATCAGGGACAGAGGAAGAGAGAGAGAGAGAGCCTGAATGATCAGGGACAGAGGGAGAGAGAGAGAGTGTGTGAGACTGAATGATCAGGGACAGGGGGAGAGAGAGAGACTGAATGATCAGGAACAGGGAGAGAGAGAGAGGGAGACTGAATGATCAGGGACAGGGGAGAGAGAGAGAGAGAGACTGAATGATCAGAGACAGGGTAGAGAGAGAGAGAGAGAGACTGAATGATCAGGGACAGGGTGAGAGAGAGAGTGAGAGACTGAATGATCAGGGACAGGGGGGGAGAGAGAGACTGAATGATCAGGGACAAGGGGAGAGAGAGAGAGAGAGAGAGACTGAATGATCAGGGACAGGGGGAGAGAGAGAGAGACTGAATGATCAGGGACAAGGGGAGAGAGAGAGAGAGAGAGTGAATGATCAGGGACGGGGGTAGACAGAGAGAGTGAGAGACTGAATTATCAGGGACAGGGGGAGAGAGAGAGAGTGAGAGACTGAATGATCAGGGACAGGGGGAGAGAGAGAGACTGAATGATCAGGGACAGGGAGAGAGAGAGAGGGAGACTGAATGATCAGGGACAGGGGAGAGAGAGAGAGAGAGACTGAATGATCAGAGACAGGGTAGAGAGAGAGCGAGAGACTGAATGATCAGGGACAGGGGGAGAGAGAGAGTGAGAGACTGAATGATCAGGGACAGGGTAGAGAGAGAGAGAGAGAGAGACTGAATGATCAGGGACAGGGGGAGAGAGAGAGAGAGAGAGAGAGAGAGAGTGACTGAATGATCAGGGACAGGGAGAGAGAGAGAGAGAGACTGAATGATCAGGCACCGGGGGAGAGAGAGACAGAATGATCAGGGACAGGGGGAGAGAGAGAGAGAGAGAGAGAGACTGAATAATCAGGGGCAGGAGGAGAGAGAGAGTGAGAGACTAAATGATCAGGGACAGAGGGAGAGAGAGAGAGAGAGACTGAATGATCAGAGACAGGGTAGAGAGAGAGAGAGACTGAAGGATCAGGGACAGGGGGAGAGAGAGAGAGAGTGAGAGAGAGAGACTGAATGGTCAGAGATAGGGGTATGAGAGAGAGAGAGACTGAATGATCAGGGACAGGGGGAGAGAGAGAGAGACTAAATGATCATGGTCAGGGAGAGAGAGAGAGACTGAATGATCAGGGACAGGGAGAGAGAGAGAGAGAGAGACAGTCTGAATGATCAGGGACAGGGGGTGAGAGAGACAGAGACTGACTGATGAGGGACAGCGGGAGAGAGAGACTGAATGATCAGGGGCAGGGGGAGAGAGAGAGAGAGACAGAGATTGAATGATCAGGGACAGGGGGAGAGAGAGAGAGAGGGACTGAATGATCAGGGTCAGGGGATGACAGAATGAGAGAGACTGAATGATCAGGGACGGGGGTAACAGAGAATGAGAGAGACTGAATTATCAGGGACAGGGGGAGAGAGAGAGAGAGAGACTGAATGATCAGGGACAGAGGGAGAGAGAGAGAGAGAGACTGAATGGTCAGAGACACGGGGAGAGAGAGAGACTGAATGATCAGGGACAGGGGGAGAGAGAGAGAGACTAAATGATCATGGAGAGGGAGCGAAAGAGAGACTGAATGATCAGGGACAGGGAGAGAGAGAGAGAGAGAGAGACAGACTGAATGATCAGGGACAGGGGGAGACAGAGAGAGAGAGACAGAATGATCAGGGACAGGGGGAGAGAGAGAGACAGAATGATCAGGGACAGGAGGAGACAGAGAGAGAGAGACAGAATGATCAGTGACAGGGGGAGAGAGAGAAACTGAATGATCAGGGACAGGGGGAGAGAGAGAGAGAAGGAGACTGAATGATCAGGGACAGGGGGAGAGAGAGAGAGAGACTGAATGATCAGGGATGGGGGAGAGAGAGAGAGAGAGAGACTGAATGATCAGGGACAGGGGGAGACAGAGAGAGAGAGAGACTGAATGATCAGGGACAGCGGGAGAGAGAGAGACTGAATGATCAGGGACAGTTGGAGAGAGAGAGAGAGAGACTGACTGATGAGGGACAGGGGGAGAGAGAGACTGAATGATCAGGGACAGCGGGGGAGAGAGAGACTGAATGATCAGGGACAGGGGGAGAGAGAGAGAGAGAGAGAGAGAGAGACTGAATGATCAGGGATAGGGAGAGAGAGAGAGAGAGACTGAATGATCAGGCACCGGGGGAGCGAGAGAGAGACAGACTGATCAAGGACAGGGGGAGAGAGAGAGACAGAGAGAGAGAGACTGAATGATCAGGGACAGGAGCAGAGAGAGAGAGAGAGAGTGAGAGACTGAATGATCAGGGACAGGGGGAGAGAGAGAGACTGAATGATCAGGGACTGGGGGAGACAGAGAGAGAGGGAGAGAGAAAGAGACTGAATGATCAGGGACAGCGGGAGAGAAAGAGAGAGAGAGACTGAATGATCAGGGACAGGGGGAGACAGAGAGAGAGAGATTGAATGATCAGGGACAGGGGAAGAGAGACAGAGAGAGACTGAATGATCAGGGACAGAGGGGTCGAGAGAGACTGATTGATCAGGGACAAGGGGAGAGAGAGAGAGAGAGAGAGACTGAATGATCAGGGACAGGGGGAGAGAGAGAGACTGAATGATCAGGGACAGGGAGAGAGAGAGAGGGAGACTGAATGATCAGGGACAGAGGGAGAGAGAGAGAGAGTGTGAGACTGAATGATCAGGGACAGAGGGAGAGAGAGAGAGAGTGTGAGACTGAATGATCAGGGACAGGGGGAGAGAGAGAGACTGAATGATCAGGGACAGAGGGAGAGAGAGAGAGAGTGTGAGACAGAATGATCAGGGACAGGGGGAGAGAGAGAGACTGAATGATCAGGGACAGGGAGAGAGAGAGAGGGAGACTGAATGATCAGGGACAGGGGAGAGAGAGAGAGAGAGACTGAATGATCAGAGACAGGGTAGAGAGAGAGAGAGAGAGACTGAATGATCAGGGACAGGGTGAGAGAGAGAGTGAGAGACTGAATGATCAGGGACAGGGGGGGAGAGAGAGACTGAATGATCAGGGACAAGGGGAGAGAGAGAGAGAGAGAGAGACTGAATGATCAGAGACAGGGGGAGAGAGAGAGAGAGAGAGAGAGACTGAATGATCAGGGACAGGGGGAGAGAGAGAGAGACTGAATGATCAGGGACAAGGGGAGAGAGAGAGAGAGAGAGTGAATGATCAGGGACGGGGGTAGACAGAGAGAGTGAGAGACTGAATTATCAGGGACAGGGGGAGAGAGAGAGAGTGAGAGACTGAATGATCAGGGACGGGGGTAACAGAGAGAGAGAGAGACTGAATTATCAAAGACAGGGGGAGAGAGAGAGAGACTGAATGAGCAGGGACAGGGGGAGAGAGAGAGACTGAATGATCAGGGACAGGGAGAGAGAGAGAGGGAGACTGAATGATCAGGGACAGGGGAGAGAGAGAGAGAGAGACTGAATGATCAGAGACAGGGTAGAGAGAGAGCGAGAGACTGAATGATCAGGGACAGGGGGAGAGAGAGAGTGAGAGACTGAATGATCAGGGACAGGGTAGAGAGAGAGAGAGAGAGAGACTGAATGATCAGGGACAGGGGGAGAGAGAGAGAGAGAGAGTGACTGAATGATCAGGGACAGGGAGAGAGAGAGAGAGAGACTGAATGATCAGGCACCGGGAGAGAGAGAGACAGAATGATCAGGGACAGGGGGAGAGAGAGAGAGAGAGAGAGAGACTGAATGATCAGGGACGGGGGTAGTCAGAGAGAGAGAGAGACTGAATGATCAGGCACCGGGAGAGAGAGAGACAGAATGATCAGGGACAGGGGGAGAGAGAGAGAGAGAGAGAGAGACTGAATGATCAGGGACGGGGAGAGAGAGAGAGAGAGAGACTGAATGATCAGGGACGGGGGTAGTCAGAGAGAGAGAGAGACTGAATGATCAGGGACAGGGAGAGAGAGAGAGAGAGAGAAAGAGAGACTGAATGATCAGGGGCAGAGGGAGACAGAGAGAGAGAGACTGAATGATCAGGGACTGGGGGCGAGAGAGAGAGACTGAATGATCAGGGACAGGTGGAGAGAGAGTGACTGAATGATCAGGGAAAGCGGGAGACAGAGAGAGAGAGAGAGAGAGAATGATCAGAGACAGCGGGAGAGAGAGAGACTGAATGATCAGGGACAGTTGGAGAGAGAGAGAGAGAGAGAGACTGACTGATGAGGGACAGGGAGAGAGAGAGACTGAATGATCAGGGACAGGGGGAGAGAGAGAGAGAGAGAGAGAGAGGGAGAGAGTGACTGAATGATCAGGGACAGGGAGAGAGAGAGAGAGAGACTGAATGATCAGGCACCGGGGGAGAGAGAGACAGAATGATCAGGGACAGGGGGAGAGAGAGAGAGAGAGAGAGAGACTGAATGATCAGGGACGGGGGTAGTCAGAGAGAGTGAGAGACTGAATGATCAGGGACAGGGGGAGAGAGAGAGACTGAATGATCAGGGACAGGGGGAGACAGAGAGAGAGGGAGAGAGAAAGAGACTGAATGATCAGGGACAGCGGGAGAGAGAGAGAGACTGAATGATCAGGGACAGGGGGAGACAGAGAGAGAGAGATTGAATGATCAGGGACAGTGGGAGAGAGAGAGACTGAATGATCAGGGACAGGGGGGGAGAGAGAGACTGAATGATCAGAGACAGGGAGAGAGAGAGAGAGAGAGAGAGAGAGAGAGAGACTGAATAATCAGGGACAGCGGGAGAGAGAGATAGACTGAATGATCAGGGACAGCGGGAGAGAGAGATAGACTGAATGATCAGGGACAGGGGGAGAGAGAGAGAGAGAGAGAGAGAGACTGAATGATCAGGGACGGGGGTAGACAGAGAGAGTGAGAGACTGAATTATCAGGGACAGGGGGAGAGAGAGAGACTGAATGATCAGGGACAGTGGGAGAGAGAGAGAGAGACTGAATGATCAGGGATGGGGGAGAGAGAGAGAGAGAGAGACTGAATGATCAGGGACAGGGGGAGACAGAGAGAGAGAGAGACTGAATGATCAGGGACAGCGGGAGAGAGAGAGACTGAATGATCAGGGACAGTTGGAGAGAGAGAGAGAGAGACTGACTGATGAGGGACAGGGGGAGAGAGAGACTGAATGATCAGGGACAGCGGGGGAGAGAGAGACTGAATGATCAGGGACAGGGGGAGAGAGAGAGAGAGAGAGAGAGAGAGAGAGACTGAATGATCAGGGATAGGGAGAGAGAGAGAGAGAGACTGAATGATCAGGCACCAGGGGAGCGAGAGAGAGACAGACTGATCAAGGACAGGGGGAGAGAGAGAGACAGAGAGAGAGAGACTGAATGATCAGGGACAGGAGCAGAGAGAGAGAGAGAGAGAGTGAGAGACTGAATGATCAGGGACTGGGGGAGACAGAGAGAGAGGGAGAGAGAAAGAGACTGAATGATCAGGGACAGGGGGAGAGAGAGAGAGAGAGAGAGAGAGAGACTGAATGATCAGGGACAGGGCGAGACAGAGAGCGAGAGATTGAATGATCAGGGACAGGGGAAGATAGACAGAGAGAGACTGAATGATCAGGGACAGAGGGGTCAAGAGAGACTGATTGATCAGGGACAAGGGGAGAGAGAGAGAGAGAGAGAGACTGAATGATCAGAGACTGGGGAGAGAGAGAGAGAGAGAGAGACTGAATGATCAGGGACGGGGTGAGACAGAGAGAGTGAGAGACTGAATTATCAGGGACGGGGGAGAGAGAGAGAGTGAGAGACTGAATGATCAGGGACGGGGGTAACAGAGAGAGAGAGTGAGACTGAATAATCAGGGACAGGGGGAGAGAGAGAGAGAGAGACTGAATGATCAGGGACAGAGGAAGAGAGAGAGAGAGAGCCTGAATGATCAGGGACAGAGGGAGAGAGAGAGAGACTGAATGATCAGGGACAGGGAGAGAGAGAGAGGGAGACTGAATGATCAGGGACAGGGGAGAGAGAGAGAGAGAGACTGAATGATCAGAGACAGGGTAGAGAGAGAGAGAGAGAGACTGAATGATCAGGGACAGGTGAGAGAGAGAGTGAGAGACTGAATGATCAGGGACAGGGGGGAGAGAGAGAGAGACTGAATGATCAGGGACAAGGGGAGAGAGAGAGAGAGAGAGAGACTGAATGATCAGAGACAGGGGGAGAGAGAGAGAGAGAGAGAGAGACTGAATGATCAGGGACAGGGGGAGAGAGAGAGAGACTGAATGATCAGGGACAAGGGAGAGAGAGAGAGAGAGAGTGAATGATCAGGGACGGGGGTAGACAGAGAGAGTGAGAGACTGAATGATCAGGGACAGGGGGGAGAGAGAGAGAGAGAGAGAGACTGAATGATCAGAGACAGGGGGAGAGAGAGAGAGACTGAATGAGCAGGGACAGGGGGAGAGAGAGAGACTGAATGATCAGGGACAGGGAGAGAGAGAGAGGGAGACTGAATGATCAGGGACAGGGGAGAGAGAGAGAGAGAGACTGAATGATCAGAGACAGGGTAGAGAGAGAGCGAGAGACTGAATGATCAGGGACAGGGGAGAGAGAGAGTGAGAGACTGAATGATCAGGGACAGGGTAGAGAGAGAGAGAGAGAGAGACTGAATGATCAGGGACAGGGGGAGAGAGAGAGAGAGAGAGAGAGAGAGAGAGAGTGACTGAATGATCAGGGACAGGGAGAGAGAGAGAGAGAGACTGAATGATCAGGCACCGGGGGAGAGAGAGACAGAATGATCAGGGACAGGGGGAGAGAGAGAGAGAGAGAGAGAGACTGAATGATCAGGGACGGGGGTAGTCAGAGAGAGAGAGAGACTGAATGATCAGGGACAGGGAGAGAGAGAGAGAGAGAGAAAGAGAGACTGAATGATCAGGGGCAGAGGGAGACAGAGAGAGAGAGACTGAATGATCAGGGACTGGGGGCGAGAGAGAGAGACTGAATGATCAGGGACAGGTGGAGAGAGAGTGACTGAATGATCAGGGAAAGCGGGAGACAGAGAGAGAGAGAGAGAGAGAGAATGATCAGAGACAGCGGGAGAGAGAGAGACTGAATGATCAGGGACAGTTGGAGAGAGAGAGAGAGAGACTGACTGATGAGGGACAGGGAGAGAGAGAGACTGAATGATCAAGGACAGGGGGGGAGAGAGAGACTGAATGATCAGGGACAGGGGGAGAGAGAGACTGAATGATCAGGGACAGGGGGAGAGAGAGAGAGAGAGAGAGAGAGAGAGGGAGAGAGTGACTGAATGATCAGGGACAGGGAGAGAGAGAGAGAGAGACTGAATGATCAGGCACCGGGGGAGAGAGAGACAGAATGATCAGGGACAGGGGGAGAGAGAGAGAGAGAGAGAGAGACTGAATGATCAGGGACGGGGGTAGTCAGAGAGAGTGAGAGACTGAATGATCAGGGACAGGGGGAGAGAGAGAGACTGAATGATCAGGGACAGGGGGAGACAGAGAGAGAGGGAGAGAGAAAGAGACTGAATGATCAGGGACAGCGGGAGAGAGAGAGAGACTGAATGATCAGGGACAGGGGGAGACAGAGAGAGAGAGATTGAATGATCAGGGACAGTGGGAGAGAGACAGAGGGAGACTGAATGATCAGGGACAGGGGGGGAGAGAGAGACTGAATGATCAGGGACAAGGGGAGAGAGAGAGACTGAATGATCAGAGACAGGGGGAGAGAGAGAGAGAGAGAGAGAGACTGAATGATCAGGGACGGGGGTAGACAGAGAGAGTGAGAGACTGAATTATCAGGGACAGGGGGAGAGAGAGAGAGTGAGTGACTGAATGATCAGGGACGGGGGTAACAGAGAGAGAGAGTGACTGAATTATCAAAGACAGGGGGAGTGAGAGAGAGACTGAATGAGCAGGGACAGGGGGAGAGAGAGAGACTGAATGATCAGGGACAGGGAGAGAGAGAGAGGGAGACTGAATGATCAGGGACAGGGGAGAGAGAGAGAGAGAGACTGAATGATCAGAGACAGGGTAGAGAGAGAGCGAGAGACTGAATGATGAGGGACAGGGGGAGAGAGAGAGTGAGAGACTGAATGATCAGGGACAGGGTAGAGAGAGAGAGAGAGAGAGACTGAATGATCAGGGACAGGGGGAGAGAGAGAGAGAGAGAGACTGAATGATCAGGGGCAGAGGGAGACAGAGAGAGAGAGAGACTGAATGATCAGGGACAGGGGGAGAGAGAGAGACTGAATGATCAGGGACAGGGTGAGAGAGAGAGTGAGAGAAAGAGAGACTGAATGATCAGGGGCAGAGGGAGACAGAGAGAGAGAGAGACTGAATGATCAGGGACTGGGGGCGAGAGAGAGAGACGGAATGATCAGGGACAGGGAGAGAGAGAGTGACTGAATGATCAGGGAAAGGGGGAGAGAGAGAGAGAGAGAGAGAGAGAGAGACTGAATGATCAGAGACACGGGGAGAGAGATAGAGAGAGACTGAATGATCAGAGACAGGGGGAGATAGAGAGACTGAATGATCAGAGACAGGGGGGGAGAGAGAGAGAGAGAGACTGAATGATCAGGGACAGGGGGAGAGAGAGAGAGAGATTGTATGATCAGGGACATGGGGAGAGAGAGAGACTTAATGATCAGGTACTGCTGGAAAGAGAGAGAGAGAGACTGAATGATCAGGGACAGGGGGAGAGAGAGAGATCGAGACTGAATGATCAGGGACAGGGGGAGAGAGAGAGACTGAATGATCAGGGACAGGGTGAGAGAGAGAGTGAGAGAGACTGAATGATCAGGGAAAGGGGGAGATAGAGAGAGAGGGACTGAATGATCAGGGACAGGGGGAGAGAGAGAGAGATTGAATGATCAGGGACAGCGGGAGAGAGAGAGACTTAATGATCAGGGACTGCTGGAAAGAGAGAGAGAGAGACTGAATGATCAGAGACAGTGGGAGAGAGTAGAGCGAGAGACTGAATGATCAGGGACAGGGGGAGAGAGAGAGAGAGAGACTGAATGATCAGAGACAGGGGGCGTGAGAGAGAGAGACTGAATGATCAGGGCTAGGGGGAGAGAGAGAGAGAGAGACTGAATGATCAGGGACAAAGGGAGAGAGAGAGACTGAATGATCAGGGACAGGTGGAGAGAGAGAGAGAGAGAGAGAGACTGAATGATCAGGGACAGGGGGAGAGAGAGAGAGACTAAATGATCATGGTCAGGGAGAGAGAGAGAGAGACTGAATGATCAGGGACGGGGGTAGACAGAGAGAGAGAGAGAGACTGAATGATCAGGGACAGTGGGAGAGAGAGAGAGAGACTGAATGATCAGGGACAGGGGGAGACAGAGAGAGAGAGAAAGAGAGACTGAATGATCAGGGAAAGGGGGAGAGAGAGAGAGAAAGAGAGAGAGAGAGAGACTGAATGATCAGAGACACGGGGAGAGAGATAGAGAGAGACTGAATGATCAGAGACAGGGGGAGATAGAGAGACTGAATGATCAGAGACAGGGGGGGAGAGAGAGAGAGAGAGACTGAATGATCAGGGACAGTGGGGGAGAGAGAGAGAGACGGAATGATCAGGGACAGGGGGAGAGAGAGTGACTGAATGATCAGCGAAAGGGGGAGAGAGAGAGAGAGAGAGAGAGAGACTGAATGATCAGAGACACGGGGAGAGAGATAGAGAGAGACTGAATGATCAGAGACAGGGGGAGATAGAGAGACTGAATGATCAGAGACAGGGGGGAGAGAGAGAGAGAGAGAGACTGAATGATCAGGAACAGGGGGAGATAGAGAGAGAGAGACTGAATGATCAGGGACAGGGGGAGAGAGAGAGAGATTGAATGATCAGGGACAGGGGGAGAGAGAGAGACTTAATGATCAGGTACTGCTGGAAAGAGAGAGAGAGAGACTGAATGATCAGGGACAGGGGGAGAGAGAGAGAGATTGAATGATCAGGGACAGCGGGAGAGAGAGAGACTTAATGATCAGGGACTGCTGGAAAGAGAGAGAGAGAGACTGAATGATCAGGGACAGGGGGAGAGAGAGAGATCAAGACTGAATGATCAGGGACAGCGGGAGAGAGAGAGACTGAATGATCAGGGACAGGGTGAGAGAGAGAGTGAGAGAGACTGAATGATCAGGGAAAGGGGGAGCGAGAGAGAGACAGACTGAATGATCAGGGACTGGGGGCGAGAGAGAGAGAGACTGAATGATCAGGGATAGGGGAGAGAGAGAGAAAGGGATTGAATGATCAGGGACGGGGGTAGACAGAGAGAGAGAGACTGAATGATCAGGGACAGGGCGAGACAGAGAGAGAGAGAGAGAGAGTGAATGTTCAGGGACAGGGGGAGAGAGAGAGAGAGAGAGAGACAGAATGATCAGGGACAGGGGGAGAGAGAGAGAGACTGAATGATCAGGGAGAAGGGGAGAGAGAGAGAGAGACTGAATGATTAGAGACAGGTGGAGAGAGAGAGAGAGAGACTGAATGATCAGAGACAGGGGGAGAGAGAGAGCGAGAGACTGAATGATCAGGGACAGGGGGAGAGAGAGAGAGTGAGACTGAATGATCAGAGACAGGGGGCGTGAGAGAGAGAGACTGAATGATCAGGGCTAGGGGGAGAGAGAGAGAGAGAGACTGAATGATCAGGGACAGGTGGAGAGAGAGAGAGAGAGAGAGAGAGAGACTGAATGATCAGGTACAGGGTAGAGAGAGAGAGAGAGACTGAATGATCAGGGACAGGGGGAGAGAGAGAGACTGAATGATCAGGGACAGGGGGAGAGAGAGAGAGAGAGACTGAATGATCAGGGACAGGGGGAGAGAGAGAGAGAGAGAGAGAGACTGAATGAGCAGGGACAGAGGGGGAGAGAGAGAGACTGAATGATCAGGTGCAGGGTGAGAGAGAGAGAGAGCGACTGAATGATCAGGGTCAGGGGGAGACAGAGTGAGAGAGACTGAATGATCAGGGACAGGGGGCGAGAGAGAGAGAGACTGAATGATCAGTGAATGGGGAGAGAGAGAAAGGCACTGAATGATCAGGGACGGGGGTAGACAGAGAGAGAGAGAGAGAGACTGAATGATCAGGGACAGGGGGAGAGAGAGAGAGAGAGAGAGACTGAATGGTCAGAGATAGGGGTGAGAGAGAGAGAGAGAGAGACTGAATGATCAGGGACAGGGGGAGAGAGAGAAAGAGAGACAGACTGAATAATCAGGGGCAGGGGGAGAGAGAGAGTGAGAGACTAAATGATCAGGGACAGAGGGAGAGAGAGAGAGAGACTGAATGATCAGAGACAGGGTAGAGAGAGAGAGAGACTGAATGAACAGGGACAGGGGGAGAGAGAGAGAGAGTGAGAGAGAGAGACTGAATGGTCAGAGATAGCGGTGAGAGAGAGAGAGAGACTGAATGATCAGGGACAGGGGGAGAGAGAGAGAGACTAAATGATCATGGTCAGTGAGAGAGAGAGAGACTGAATGATCAGGGACAGGGAGAGAGAAAGAGAGAGAGACAGTCTGAATGATCAGGGACAGGGGGAGAGAGAGACAGAGACTGACTGATCAGGGACAGGGGGAGAGAGAGAGACTGAATGATCAGGGACAGGGGAGAGAGAGAGAAAGGGACTGAATGATCAGGGACGGGGGTAGACAGAGAGAGAGAGACTGAATGATTAGGGACAGGGGGAGAGAGAGAGAGAATTAATGATCATGGACAGGGGGAGACAGAGAGAGAGAGACTGAATGATCAGGGTCACGGGGAGACAGAGAGAGAGAGACTGAATGATCAGGGACAGGGCGAGAGAGAGAGAGAGAGACTGAATGATCAGGGACAGGGGGCGAGAGAGAGAGAGACTGAATGAACAGGGACGGGTGAGAGAGAGAGAAAGGGACTGAATGATCAGTGACGGGAGTAGACAGAGAGAGAGAGAGAGACTGAATGATCAGGGATAGGGGGAGAGAGAGAGAGAGAAACTGAATGATCAGGGACAGGGGAGAGAGAAATAGAGAGACTGAATGATCAGAGACAGGGTATAGAGAGAGAGATTGAATGATCAGGGACAGGGAGAGAGAGAGAGAGACTGAATGATCAGAGACAGGGGAGAGAGAGAGAGAGAGAGGGAGTGAATGATCAGGGACAGGGGGACAGAGAGAGAGACTGAATGATCAGGGACAGGGAGAGAGAGAGAGAGAAATTGAATGATCAGAGACAGGGGGGAGAGAAAGATTGAATGATCAGGGACAGGGGGAAGGAGAGAGAGAGAGAGACTGACTGATGAGGGACTGGGCGAGAGAGAGAGACTGAATGATCAGGGACAAGGGGAGAGAGAGAGAGAGAGAGAGAGACTGAATGATCAGTGACAGGGGAGTGAGAGAGAGAGAGACTGAATGATCAGAGACAGGGGAGAGAGAGAGAGACTGAATGATCAGGGACAGGGGAGAGAGAGAGGGAGAGAGACTGAATGATCAGAGACAGGGGAGAGAGAGATAGAGAGAGACACTGAATGATTAGGGACAGGGTGAGATAGAGAGAGAGAGACTGAATGATCAGGGACAGGGGGAGAGAGAGAGACTGAATGATCAGAGACAGGGGGAGAGAGAGAGAGAGAGAGAGAGACTGAATGATCAGGGACAGGGGGAGAGAGAGAGAGAGAGAGAGACTGAATGATCAGAGACAGGGTAGAGAGAGTGAGAGAGACTGAATGATCAGGGACAGGGGGAGAGAGAGAGAGAGAGAGACTGAATGATCAGAGACAGGGGAGAGAGAGATAGAGAGAGAGACTGAATGATTAGGGACAGGGTGAGATAGAGAGAGAGAGACTGAATGATCAGGGATAGGGAGAGAGAGAGAGAGACTGAATGATCAGCGACAGGGGGAGAGTGAGACACTGAATGATCAGGGACAGAGAGAGAGAGAGAGAGACTGAATGATTAGGGACAGGGTGAGGTAGAGAGAGAGAGACTGAATGATCAGGGACAGGGGGCGAGAGAGAGAGAGACTGAATGATCAGGGTCGGTGGAGAGAGAGAGAAAGGGACTGAATAATCAGGGACGGGGGTAGACAGAGAGAGAGAGAGAGACTGAATGATCAGGGACAGTGGTGGAGAGAGAGAGAGAGACTGAATGATCAGGGACAGGGGGAGACAGAGAGAGAGAGAGAGACTGAATGATCAGGGACAGTGGGGGAGAGAGAGAGAGAGACTGAATGATCAGGGACAGGGGGAGACAGAGAGAGAGAGAAAGAGAGACTGAATGATCAGGGGCAGAGGGAGACAGAGAGAGAGAGAGACTGAATGATCAGGGACTGGGGACGAGAGAGAGAGACGGAATGATCAGGGACAGGGGGAGAGAGAGTGACTGAATGATCAGGGAAAGGGGGAGTGAGAGAGAGAGAGAGAGAGAGACTGAATGATCAGAGACACGGGGAGAGAGATAGAGAGAGACTGAATGATCAGAGACAGGGGGAGATAGAGAGACTGAATGATTAGAGACAGGGGGGGAGAGAGAGAGAGAGAGACTGAATGATCAGGGACAGGGGGAGATAGAGAGAGAGAGACTGAATGATCAGGGACAGGGGGAGAGAGAGAGACTTAATGATCAGGTACTGCTGGAAAGTGAGAGAGAGAGACTGAATGATCAGTGACAGGGGGAGAGAGAGAGATCGAGACTGAATGATCAGGGACAGGGGGAGAGAGAGAGACTGAATGATCAGGGACAGAGTGAGAGAGAGAGTGAGAGAGACTGAATGATCAGGGAAAGGGGGAGATAGAGAGAGAGGGACTGAATGATCAGGGACAGGGGGAGAGAGAGAGAGATTGAATGATCAGGGACAGCGGGAGAGAGAGAGACTTAATGATCAGGGACTGCTGGAAAGAGAGAGAGAGAGACTGAATGATCAGGGACAGGGGGAGAGAGAGAGATCAAGACTGAATGATCAGGGACAGCGGGAGAGAGAGAGACTGAATGATCAGGGACAGGGTGAGAGAGAGAGTGAGAGAGACTGAATGATCAGGGAAAGGGGGAGCGAGAGAGAGACAGACTGAATGATCAGGGACTGGGGGCGAGAGAGAGAGAGACTGAATGATCAGGGATAGGGGAGAGAGAGAGAAAGGGATTGAATGATCAGGGACGGGGGTAGACAGAGAGAGAGAGACTGAATGATCAGGGACAGGGCGAGACAGAGAGAGAGAGAGAGAGAGACTGAATGTTCAGGGACAGGGGGAGAGAGAGAGAGAGAGAGAGACAGAATGATCAGGGACAGGGGGAGAGAGAGAGAGACTGAATGATCAGGGAGAAGGGGAGAGAGAGAGAGAGACTGAATGATCAGAGACAGGTGGAGAGAGAGAGAGAGAGACTGAATGATCAGAGACAGGGGGAGAGAGAGAGCGAGAGACTGAATGATCAGGGACAGGGGGAGAGAGAGAGAGAGAGACTGAATGATCAGAGACAGGGGGCGTGAGAGAGAGAGACTGAATGATCAGGGCTAGGGGGAGAGAGAGAGAGAGAGACTGAATGATCAGGGACAAAGGGAGAGAGAGACTAAATGATCAGGGACAGGTGGAGAGAGAGAGAGAGAGAGAGAGAGAGAGACTGAATGATCAGGTACAGGGTAGAGAGAGAGAGAGAGACTGAATGATCAGGGACAGGGGGAGAGAGAGAGACTGAATGATCAGGGACAGGGGGAGAGAGAGAGAGAGAGACTGAATGATCAGGGACAGGGGGAGAGAGAGAGAGAGAGAGAGAGACTGAATGAGCAGGGACAGAGGGGGAGAGAGAGAGACTGAATGATCAGGGACAGGGAGAGAGAGAGAGAGAGCGAGAGACTGACTGATGAGGGACAGGGGGAGAGAGAGGCTGAATGATCAGGTGCAGGGTGAGAGAGAGAGAGAGAGCGACTGAATGATCAGGGTCAGGGGGAGACAAAGTGAGAGAGACTGAATGATCAGGGACAGGGGGCGAGAGAGAGAGAGACTGAATGATCAGTGAATGGGGAGAGAGAGAGAGAAAGGCACTGAATGATCAGGGACGGGGGTAGACAGAGAGAGAGAGAGACTGAATGATCAGGGTCAGGGGGAGAGAGAGAGAGAGAGACTGAATGATCAGGGACAGGGGGAGAGAGAAAGAGAGAGATGGAATGATCAGGGAAAGGGGGACAGAGAGAGAGAGAGACTGAATGATCAGAGACAGGGGGAGAGAGAGAGAGAGAGACTGAATGATTAGGGACAGGGGGAGATATTGAGAGAGAGACTGAATGATCAGGGACATGGGGAGAGAGAGAGTGAATGATCAAAGACAGGTGGAGACAGAGAGAGAGAGCCTGAATGATCAGGGACTGCGGGGGGGAGAGAGAGAGAGAGACTGAATGATCAGGGACTGCTGGGGGGAGAGAGAGAGAGACTGAATGATCAGCAACAGGGGGAGAAAGAGACTGAATGATCAGGGACAGAGAGAGAGAGAGAGAGAGAGACTGAATGATCAGGGATAGGGGGAGAGAGAGAGACTGAATGATGATAAGAACATAAGAACATAAGATTTAGGAACAGGAGTAGGCCATCTAGCCCCTCGAGCCTGCTCCGCCATTCAACAAGATCATGGCTGATCTGGCCGTGGACTCAGCTCCACTTACCCGCCCGCTCCCCGTAACCCTTAATTCCCTTATTGTTTAAAAATCTATCTATCTGTGACTTGAATACATTCAATGAGCTAGCCTCAACTGCTTCCTTGGGCAGAGAATTCCACAGATTCACACTCCTCTGGGAGAAGAAATTCCTTCTCAGTTTTAAATTGGCTCCCCCCTATTTTGAGGCTGTGCCCCCTAGTTCTAGTCTCCCCGACCAGTGGAAACAACCTCTCTGCCTCTATCCTGTCCATTCCTTTCATTATTTTAAATGTTTCTATAAGATCACCCCTCATCCTTCTGAACTCCAACGAGTAAAGACTCAGTCTACTCAATCTATCATCATAAGGTAACCCCCTCATCTCCGGAATCAGCCTCATGAATTGTCTCTGTACCCCCTCCAAAGCCAGTATATCCTTCCTTAAGTAAGGTGACCAAAACTGCACGCAGTACTCCAGGTGCGGCCTCACCAATACCCTGTACAGTTGCAGCAGGACCTCCCTGCTTTTGTACTCCATCCCTCTCGCAATGAAGGCCAACATTCCATTCGCCTTCCTGATTACCTGTTGCACCTGCAAACTAACTTTTTGGGATTCATGCACAAGGACCCCCAGGTCCCTCTGCACCGCAGCATGTTGTAATTTCTCCCCATTCAAATAATATTCCCTTTGACTGTTTTTTTTCCAAGGTGGCTGACCTCACATTTTCCGACATTGTATTCCATCTGCCAAACCTTAGCCCAATCGCTTAACCTATCTAAATCTCTTTGCAGCCTCTCTGTGTCCGCTACACAACCCGCTTTCCCACTAATCTTTGTGTCATCTGCAAATTTTGTTGCACTGCACTCTGTCCCCTCTTCCAGGTCATTTATGTATCTTGTAAACAGTTGTGGTTCCAGCACCGATCCCTGTGGCACACCACTAACCACCGATTTCCAACCTGAAAAGGATCCATTTATCCCGACTCTCTGCTTTCTGTTTGCCAGCCAATTCTCTATCCATGCTAATACATTTCCTCTGACTCCGCGTACCCTTATCTTCTGCAGTAACCTTTTGTGTGGCACCTTATCGAATGCCTTTTGGAAATCTAAACACACCACATCCATCGGTACACCTCTATCCACCATGCTCATTATATCCTCAAAGAATTCCAGTAAATTAGTTAAACATGATTTCCCCTTCATGAATCCATGCTGCGTCTGCTTGATTGCACTATTCCTATCTAGCTGTCCCGCTATTTCTTCCTTAATGATAGCTTCAAGCATTTTCCCCACTACAGATGTTAAACTAACCGGCCTATATTTCCTGCCTTTTGTCTGCCCCCTTTTTTAAACAGAGGCGTTGCATTAGCTGCTTTCCAATCCGCTGGTACCTCCCCAGAGTCCAGAGAATTTTGGTAGATTATAATGAATGCATCTGCTATAACTTCCGCCATCTCTTTTAATACCTTGGGATGCATTTCATCCAGACCAGGGGACTAGTCTACCTTGAGTCCCAATAGCCTATCCAGCACTACCCCCCCCCCCCCTCCCTTAGTGATTGTCTCAAGGTCCTCCCTTCCTACATTCCCGTGACCAGCAATTTTTGGCATGGTTTTTACTTCCACTGTGAAGACGGAAGCAAAATAATTGTTTAAGGTCTCAGCCATTTCCACATTTCCCATTATTAAATCCTCCTTTTCATCTTCTAAGGGACCAACATTTACTTTAGTCACTCTTTTCCGTTTTATATATCGGTAAAAGCTTTTACGATTTGTTTTTATGTTTTGCGCAAGTTTACTTTCATAATCTATCTTTCCTTTCTTTATTGCTTTCTTAGTCATTCTTTGCTGTCATTTAAAATTTTCCCAATCTTCTAGTTTCCCACTAACCTTAGCCACCTTATATGCATTGGTTTTTAATTTGATACTCTCCCTTATTTCCTTGGTTATCCACGGCTGGTTATCCCTTCTCTTACCGCCCTTCTTTTTCACTGGAATATATTTTTGTTGAGCACTATGAAAGAGCTCCTTAAAAGTCCTCCACTGTTCCTCAATTGTGCCACCGTTTAGTCTGTGTTTCCAGCCTACTTTAGCCAACTCTGCCCTCATCCCACTGTAGTCCCCTTTGTTTAAGCATAGTACGCTCGTTTGAGACACTACTTCCTCACCCTCAATCTGTATTACAAATTCAACCATACTGTGATCACTCATTCCGAGAGGATCTTTTACTAGGAGATCGTTTATTATTCCTATCTCATTACACAGGACCAGATCTAAGATAGCTTGCTCCCTTGTAGGTTCTGCAACATACTGTTCTAAGATACAATCCTGTATGATTTATATGAATTCTTCCTCAAGGCTACCCCGTGCGATTTGATTTGACCAATCGATATGTAGGTTAAAATCCCCCATGATTACTGCCATTCCTTTTTCACATGCCTCCATTATTCCCTTGATTATTGCGCCCCACCGTGAAGTTATTATTTAGGGGCCTACGCCCACCAGTGACTTTTTCCCCCTTACTATCTCTAATCTCCACCCACAATGATTCAACATTTTGTTCATTAGAGCCAAATCGTCTCTCACAACTGCCCTGATATCATCCTTTATTAACAGAGCTACCCCACCTCCTTTCCCTTCTTGTCTATCTTTCCGAATTGTCAGATACCCCTGTATGTTTAATTCCCAGTCTTGGCCACCCTGCAACCACGTTTCTGTAATGGCCACCAAATCATACCCATTTGTAATGATTTGTGCCGTCAACTCATTTACTTTATTTCGAATGCTGCGTGCGTTTAGGTAGAGTGTTTTAATACTAGTTTTTAAACCATGATTTTTAGTTTTGACTCCTCCTGCAGCCCCTTTATATTCATACATATTGTCCCTTCCTATCACCTTGTGGTTTACACTTACCCCAGTGCTACTCTGCTCTGTTGCCTCCTGCCTTTTGTATTCTTTCTTGGGGTCCTGTTCATCTGAGTTCTCACCCACTCTAACTAGCTCAGAGCCCTCTTCTGGGTTCCGAATGCTCCTCGTATTGAGGCACCGAGCTTTCATGCTTGTCTTTTTGTTACACTTTGACCCTTTAGAATTTTGCTGATCAGTGGCCCCTTTTTTTCCCCTTGGGTTTCTCTGCCCTCCACTTTTACTCATCTCTTTTCTGTCTTTTGCTTTTGTCTCCATTTTGTTTCCCTCTGTCTCCCTGCATTGGTTCCCATCCCCCTGCCATATTGGTTTAACTCCTCCCCAACAGCACTAGCAAACACTCCCCCTAGGACATTGGTTCCGGTCCTGCCCATGTGCAGACTGTCCGGTTTGTATGGGTCCCACCTCCCCCAGAACCGGTTCCAATGCCCCAGGAATTTGAATCTCTCCCTGCTGCACCACTGCTCAAGCCACATATTCATCTGAGCTATCCTGCGATTCCTACTCTGACTAGCACGTGGCACTGGTAGCGATCCTGAGATTACTACTTTTGAGGTCCGATGTTTTAATTTAGCTCCTAGCTCTTTGAATTCATCTCGTAGGGCACTCATCAGGGACAGGGGGAGACAGAGAGACAGACTGAAAGTTCAGGGACAGGGGGAGGGAGAGAGATAGAGAGAGACTGAATAATCAGGGACAGCGGGAGAGAGAGAGACTGAATAATCAGGGACAGAGGGAGACAGAGAGAGAGAGAGAGACTGAATGATCAGGGACAGTGGGAGAGAGAGAGAGAGAGAGACTGAATGATCAGGGACAGTGGGAGAGAGAGAGACTGAATGATCAGGGACAGGGGAGACAGAGAGAGAGAGAGACTGAATGATCAGGGACAGGGGGAGACAGAGAGAGAGAGAGAGACTGAATGATCAGGGACAGGGGGAGAGAGAGAGAGAGAGAGACTGAATGATCAGGGACAGAGGGAGACAGAGAGAGAGAGAGAGAGAGAGACTGAATGATCAGGGACAGGGGGAGAGAGAGAGACTGAATGATCAGGGACAGGGGAGACAGAGAGAGAGAGAGACTGAATGATCAGGGACAGGGGGAGACAGAGAGAGAGAGAGAGAGAGAGACTGAATGATCAGGGACAGGGGGAGAGAGAGAGACTGAATGATCAGGGACAAGGGGAGACAGAGAGAGAGAGAGAGAGAGACTGAATGATCAGGGACAGGGGGAGACAGAGAGAGAGAGAGAGAGAGACTGAATGATCAGGGACAGGGGGAGACAGAGAGAGAGAGAGAGAGAGACTGAATGATCAGGGACAGGGGGAGAGAGAGAGACAGAGAGAGAGACTGAATGATCAGGGACAGGGGGAGAGAGAGAGACAGAGAGAGAGACTGAATGATCAGGGACAGGGGGAGAGAGAGAGACAGAGAGAGAGAGAGAGAAACTGAATGATCAGGGACAGTGGGACCGAGAGAGAGACTGAATGATCAGGGACAGGGGGAGACAGCGATAATCAAAGATAAATGCAATTGACAGCTAAACTAGAAGATACAGGGATGAATAAAATGAAAGATCGGATATAGTGCTGGATCAAATGAAGGGCTGGGGAATGAAAAGATGTAGAGGGAATGTCACATTAAAAGAGCAGAGAAGAGTGATAGTCACAATGAATGGCAGAGCTAGAGGGATAGGGAAATTAATTTCCTGTTACTTGGGATAAAATAATTGTTACCACTGCATAAAATAACATAGAGCAATGCTTCAAAGTGGAGTGATAGTGCATAGAGCAGTAATAGTGTACAGTGCAGTAACAGTGCATAGAGCAGTAATAGTGTACAGTGCAGTAAAAGTGCATGGAACAGTAATAGTATATAGTGCAGTAATAGTGTACAGTGCAGTAATAGTGCATGGAGCAGTAATAGTGTACAGTGCAGCAATAGTGCATGGAACAGTAATAGTATATAGTGCAGTAATAGTGTACAGTGCAGTAATAGTGTACAGTGCAGTGATAGTATACAGTGCAGTAATAGTGTACAGTGCAGTAATAGTGTACAGTGCAGTGATAGTATACAGTGCAGTAATAGTGTACAGTGCAGTGATAGTGTACAGTGCAGTAATAGTGCATGGAGCAGTAATAATGTACAGTGCAGTAATAGTGTACATTGCAGTAATAGTGTACAGTGCAGTGATAGTGTACAGTGCAATAATAGTGCATGGAACAGTAATAGAGTACAGTGCAGTAATAGTGTACAGTGCAGTAATAGTGCAGTGTGCAGTAATCGTGCATGAAGCAGTAATAGTGCATGGAGCAGTCATAGTTTACAGTGCAGTAATAGTGCATGGTGCAGTAAAAGTGCACGGTGCAGTAAAAGTGTACAGTGCACTAATAGTGCACGGAGCAGTAAAATGCATGTAGCAGCAATAGTGTACAGTGCATTAAACTGCACGGAGCAGTAATAGTGTACAGTGCAGTAATAGTGCATGGAGCAGTAATAGTGTACAGTGCAGTAACAATGTACAGTGCAGTAATAGTGCATGGAGCAGCAATAATGCATGGAGCAGTAATAGTGTACAGTGCAGTAATAGTGCATGGAGCAGTAATAGTGTACAGTGCAGTAATAGTGTACAGTGCAGTAATAGTGCATGGAGCAGTAATAGTGCATGGAGCAGTAATAGTGTACAGTGCAGTAATAGTGCATGGAGCAGTAATAGTGCATGGTGCAGTAATAGTGTACAGTGCAGTAATAGTGCATGGAACAGTAATAGTTTACAGTGCAGTAATAGTGCAAGGCACAGTAATAGTGTACAGTGCAGTAATAGTGCACAGTGCAGCAATAGTGCATGGAGCAGCAATAGTGTACAGTGCAGTAATAGTGCATGGAGCAGTAATAGTGTACAGTGCATTACTAGTGCATGGAGCAGTGATACTGCATGGTGCAGTAATAGTGCATGCAGCAGTAATAGTGTACAGTGCATTAATTGTGTACAGTGCAGTAATAGTGCATGGAGCAGTAATAGTGTACAGTGCAGTAATAGTGCATGGACCAATAATAGTGTACAGTGCAGTAATAGTCTACAGTGCAGTAATAGTGTACAGTGCAGTAATAATACATGGTGCAATAATAGTGCATGAAGCAGTAATAGTGCACGGAGCAGTAATAGTGCATAGTGCAGTCATAGTGCATGGAGCAGTAATCGTGCATGGAACAGTAATAGTGCATGAAGCAGTAATACTGTACAGTGCAGTAATCGTGTATGGTGCAGTAATAGTGCATGGTGTGGTAATAGTGTACAGTACAGTAATAGTGTACAGTGCATTAAACTGCACGGAGCAGTAACAGTGTACAGTGCACTAATAGTGCACGGAGCAGTAAAATGCATGTAGCAGTAATAGTGTACAGTGCATTAAACTGCACGGAGCACTAACAGTGTACAGTGCAGTTATAGTGCATGGAGCAGTAATAGTGTACAGTGCAGTAATAGTGTACAGTGCAGTAATAGTGCATGGAGCAGTAATAGTACATGGAGCAGTAATAGTGTACAGTGCAGTAATAGTGCATGGTGCAGTAATAGTGTACGGTGCAGTAATAGTGCATGGATCAGTAATAGTTTACAGTGCAGTAATAGTGCAAGGTGCAGTAATAGTGTACAGTGCAGTAATAGTGCATGGAGCAGTAATAGTGTACAGTGCAGTAATAGAGCATGGAGCAGTAATAGTGTACAGTGCAGTAATAGTGCACGGAGCAGTAATAGTGCATGGTTCAGTAATAGTGTACGGTGTAGTAATAGTGCAGGGAGCAGTAATAGTTTACAGTGCAGTAACAGTGCAAGGTGCAATAATAGTGTACAGTGCAGTAATAGTGCATGGAGCAGTAATAGTGCACGGAGCAGTCATAGTGTACAGTGCAGTAATAGTGCATGGAGCAGTCATAGTGTACAGTGCAATAATAGTGCAAGGAGCAGTGATACTGCATGGTGCACCAATAGCGCATGGAGCAATAATAGTGTACAGTGCAGTAACAGTGCATGGAGCAGTCATAGTGTACAGTGCAGTAATAGTGCATGGAGCAGTAATGGTGCATGGTTCAGTAATAGTGTACGGTGCAGTAATAGTGCATGGAGCAGTAATAGTTTACAGTGCAGTAATAGTGCAAGGCGCAGTAATAGTGTACAGTGCAGCAATAGTGCATGGAGCAGTAATAGTGCACGGAGCAGTCATAGTTTACAGTGCAGTAATAGTGCATGGAGCAGTAATAGTTTACAGTGCACTAATAGTGCATGGATCAGTAATAGTTCATGATGCAGTAATAGTGTACAGTGCAGTAATAGTGCACAGTGCAGTAATTACGCATGGAGCAGTAATAGTGTACAGTGCAGTAAGAGTGCATGGAGCAGTGATACTGCATGGTGCAGTAATAGTGCATAGAGCAGTAATAGTGTACAGTGCAGTAACAGTGCATGGAGCAGTCATAGTGCACAGTGCAGTAATAGTGCATGGAGCAGTCATAAAGTACTGTGCAGTAATAGTGTACAGTGCAGTAATAGCATACAGTGCAGTAATGATGCATGGAGCAGTAATAGTGTACAGTGCAGTAATAGTGCATGGAACAGTAATAATTTACAGTGCATTAATAGTGCAAGGTGCAGTAATAGTATACAGTGCAGTACTAGTGCATGGAGCAGTAATAGTGCACGGAGCAGTCATAGTTTACAGTGCAGTAATAGTGCATGGAGCAGTAATAGTGCATGGAGCAGCAATAGTGTACAGGGCAGTAATAGTGCACGGAGCAGTCATAGTGTACAGTGCAGTAATAGTGTACAGTGCAGTAATAGTGCATGGATCAGTAATAGTGCATGGTGCAGTAATAGTGTGCAATGCAGTAATAGTGCATGGAGCAGTAATAGTGCATGGAGCAGTAATTGTGTACAGTGCAGTAATAGTTCATGGAGCAGTAATAGTGCAAGGCGCAGTAATAGTGTACAGTGCAGTAATAGTGCATGGGGCAGTAATAGTGCATGGAACAGCCATAGTGTACAGTGCAGTAATAGTGCATGGAGCAGTCATAGTGTACCTTGCATTAATAGTGTACAGTGCAGCAATAGTGTAGAGTGCAGTAATAGAGCATGGAGCAGTAATAGTGTACAGTGCAGTAATAGTGCATGGAGCAGTAATAGTGCATGGTTCAGTAATAGTGTACGGTGTAGTAATAGTGCACAGTGCAGCAATAACACATGGAGCAGTAATAGTGTACAGTGCAGTAATAGTGCATGGAGCAGTGATACTGCATGGTGCAGCAATAGTGCATGGAGCAGTACTAGTGTACAGTGCAGTAACAGTGCATGGAGCAGTCATAGTGTACATTGCAGTACTAGTGCATGGAGCAGTAATGGTGCATGGTTCAGTAATAGTGTACGGTGCAGTAATAGTGCATGGAGCAGTAATAGTTTACAGTGCAGTAATAGTGCAAGGCGCAGTAATAGTGTACAGTGCAGTAATAGTGCATGGAGCAGTCATAGTGTACAGTGCAGTAATAGTGCATGGAGCAGTCATAGTGTATCTTGCAGTAATAGTGTACAGTGCAGTAGTGGTATAAAGTGCAGTAATAGAGCATGGAGCAGTAATAGTGTACAGTGCAGTAATAGTGCATGGAGCAGTAATAGTGCATGGTTCAGTAATAGTGTACAGTGTAGTAATAGTGCACAGTGCAGTAATAACACATGGAGCAGTAATAGTGCACAGTGCAGTAATAGTGCATAGAGCAGTGATACTGCGTGGTGCAGCAATAGTGCATGGAGCAGTAATAGTGTACAGTGCAGTACTAGTGCATGGAGCAGTAATGGTGCATGGTTCAGTAATAGTGTACGGTGCAGTAATAGTGCATGGAACAGTAATAGTGTACAGTGCAGTAAAATGCATGGAGCAGTTATACTGCATGGTGCAGTAATGCTGCACGGAGCAGTAATAGTGTACAGTGTAGTAACAGTGCATGGAGCAGTAATAGTGTACAGTGCAGTAATAGTGCATGGAGCAGTAATAGTGCATGGCGCAGTAATAGTATACAGTGCAGTAATAGTGCATGGAACAGTAATAGTGTACAGTGCAGTAATAGTGTACAGTGCAGTAATAGTGCATGGAGAAGTAATAGTGCATGGTGCAGTAATAGTGCATGGAGCAGTAATAGTGTACAATGCAGTAATAGTGCATGGAGCAGTCATAGTGTACCGTGCAGTAATAGTGTACAGTGCAGTAATAGCATACAGTGCAGTAATAGTGCATGGAGCAGTAATAGTGAACAATGCAGTAATAGTGCATGGAGCAGTAATAATTTACAGTGCATTAATAGTGCAAGGCGCAGTAATAATATACAGTGCAGTAACAGTGCATGGAGCAGTAATAGTGCACGGAGCAGTCATTGTTTACAGTGCAGTAATAGTGCATGGAGCAGTAATAGTGCACAGTGCATTAAACTGCACGGAGCAGTAATAGTGTACAGTGCAGTAATAGTGTACAGTGCAGTAATAGTGCATGGAGCAGTAATAGTGTACAGTGCAGTAATAGTGCATGGAGCAGTAATAGTGCACAGAGCAGCAATAGTGTACAGTGCAGTAACAGTGCATGGAGCAGTAATAGTGTACAGTGCAGTAAAATGCATGGAGCAGTGATACTGCATGGTGCAGCAATAGTGCATGGAGCAGTAATAGTGTACAGTGCAGTAACAGTGCATGGAGCAGTAATGGTGCATGGTTCAGTAATAATGTACGGTGCAGTAATAGTGCATGGAGCAGTAATAGTGTACAGTGCAGTAACAGTGCATGGAGCAGTCATAGTGTACAGTGCAGTAATAGTGCATGGAGCAGTAATAGTGCACGGAGCAGTCATAGTGTACAGTGCAGTAATAGTGCATGGAGCAGTAATAGTGTAAGGTGCAGTAATAGTGCATGGATCAGCACTAGTGTACAGTGCAGTAATAGTGCATGGAGCAGTCATAGTGTGCAGTGTAGTAATAGTGTACAGTGCAGTAATAGTGCATGGATCAGTAATAGTGCATGGTACAGTAATAGTGTACAGTGCAGTAATAGTGCACAGTGCAGTAATAACGCATGGAGCAGTAATAGTGTCCAGTGCAGTAATAGTGCACGGAGCAGTGATACTGCATGGTGCAGCAATAGTGCATGGAGCAGTAATAGTGTGCAGTGCAGTAACAGTGCATGGAGCAGTCATAGCGTACAGTGCAGTAATAGTGCATAGAGCAGTAATAGTGCATGGTGCAGTAATAGTGTGCATTGCAGTAATAGTGTATAGTGCAGTAATAGTGCATGGAGCAGTAATAGTGCATGGTGCAGTAATAGTGCATGGAGCAGTAATAATTTACAGTGCAGTAATACTGTATGGAGCAATCATAGTGTACCGTGCAGTAATAGTGTACAGTGCAGTAATAGTGTACAGTGCAGTAATATTGCATGGGGCAGTAATAGTGTACAGTGCAGTAATAGTGCATGGAGCAGTAATAGTTTACAGTGCACTAATAGTGCATGGATCAGTAATAGTGCATGATGCAGTAATAGTGTACAATGCAGTAATAGTGCACAGTGCAGTCATAACGCATGGAGCAGTAATAGTGTACAGTGCAGTAATAGTGCATGGAGAAGTGATACTGCATGGTGCAGTAATAGTGCATAGAGCAGTAATAGTGTGCAGTGCAGTAATAGTGCATGGAGCAGTCATAGTGTACCGTGCAGTAATAGTGTACAGTGCAGTAATAGCATACAGTGCAGTAATAGTGCATGTAGCAGTAATAGTGTACAGTGCAGTAATAGTGCATGGAACAGTAATAATTTACAGTGCATTAATAGTTCAAGGCGCAGTAATAGTATACAATGCAGTAATAGTGCATGGAGCAGTAATAGTGCACGGAGCAGTCATAGTTTACAGTGCAGTAATAGTGCATGGAGCAGTAATAGTGCATGGAGCAGTAATAGTGAATGGAGCAGCAATAGTGTACAGTGCAGTAATAGTGCATGGAGCAGTAATATTGTACAGTGCAGTAATAGTGCATGGAGCAGTAATAGTGCATGGTGCAGTAATAGTGCATGGAGCAGTAATAGTGTACAGTGCTGTAATAGTGTATGGAGCAATCATAGTGTTCCGTGCAGTAATAGTGTACCGTGCAGTAATAGTGTACAGTGCAGTAATAGTGCATGGGGCAGTAATAGTGTACAGTACAGTAATAGATCATGGAGCAGTAATAGTTTACAGTGCAGTAATAGTGCATGGAGAAGTAATAGTCTACAGTGCAGTAACAGTACATGGAGCAGTAATAGTGTACAGTGCTGTAATAGTGTACAGTGCAGTAATAGTGCATGGAGCAGTAAATGTGTAAAGTGCTGCAATAGTGTTCAGTGCAGTAATAGTGTGTGGAGCAGTAATAGTGTACAGTGCAGTAATAGTGTATGGAACAGTAATAGTGTTCAGTGCAGTAATAGTGCATGGAGCAGTAATAGTGTACAGTGCAGTGATAGTGCATGGAGCAGTAATAGTGCATGTTGCAGTAATGGTGTACAGTGCAGTAATAGTGTACAGTGCAGTAATAGTGCATGGTGCAGTAAAAGTGTACAGTGCAGTAATAGTGTGCAGTGCAGTAATAGTGCATGGAGATGTAATAGTGTACAGTGCAGTAATAGTGCATGGAGCAAATAATAGTGTACATTGCAGTAATAGTGTACAGTGCAGTAATAGTGTACAGTGCAGTAATAGTGCATGGAGCAGTAATAGTGTACAGTGCAGTAATAGTGTGCAGTGCAGTAATAGTGCATGGAGATGTAATAGTGTACAGTGCAGTAATAGTGCATGGAGCAGTAATAGTGTACAGTGCAGTAATAGTGTACAGTGCAGTTTTAGTGCATGGAGCAGTAATAGTGTACAGTGCAGTAATAGTGTACAGTGCAGTAATATTGCATGGAGCAGTAATAGTGTACAGCGCAGTAATAATGTGCAGTGCAGTAATAGTGCATGGAGAAGTAATAGTGTGCAGTGCAGCAATAGTGCAGGGAGCAGCAATAGTGCATGATGTAGTAATAGTGCATGGTGCAATAATGCACAGAACAGCAGTAATGCATGGAACAGCAACATTGCATAATGCAGCAGTAATGCACCATGCACCCTTTGTGTGATTTCCCTCCAAAATTACCATGCTCTAACGTTGAGATTATTTCCATCCATTCTTAGTTCCCCCATCAGAGGAAATAGTTTATCCTCATCTACCAAATGCTTTGATGTGTTAAACATCTTAATCAGCTCCCCTCCTCAACCTCCTATAGCCAAGGGGACACAAGCCAAGTTTATGCAAAGTGGGTATCATGTTAGCAGGGGTGGTGATATCCGCCGCTCTGAGCTCAGACAATTAGTGTTACACTGAGCTGGTTACAGAGCTGCTGGTGGCAATACAACGCAGTTCTGTCAATGAGTCTTCCTCACTTGTTAACCTGCCGTAACTCTGTGCAGACTCGCCTATGCTGTTTATTAATATTTTTATATCTGGCTTCCAACATTTGTCAGTTTTTATCTCCCTCATTTCCGGCACCTGTTTCGCCGCACACCCCAGATGTTTAAATAGTTTGAACTTGTTTCCCCTACTTCGAGCATGAATCACGCTCCTAATGTTTCCCAGATGTTGACATTTGAATAAATGTTCACAGATACAGAGATGAAGGAAGCACTCTGCCTGTGCTGGCATTGCGAGTGGATAATCTGATCTATATAGTCTCCTGAGGGCTGCGACATTTACACAGACTAGCTGAAATAATTATGGTCCGGGTAAGGTGTTATATAAGCTCATAAATATGGGCCTGCCAAGCACGGTGTCAGCTCTGGCTCAGTGCATAACTCTTGCCTCTGAGTCAGTGGCTTGTGAAAGAAAGACTTGCATTTATATAGCGCCTTTCACGACCACCAGACGCCCCAAAGCGCTTTAGTACCTTTGGAACTAAAGTGTTTTGGGAAACGCAGCAGCAAACTGCGCACAGCAAGCTCCCACAAACAACCCTGTGATAATGACCAGTTAATCTATTGTTTAGCGATGTTGATTGAGGGATAAATATTGGCCAGGACACCGGGGATAACTCTTCTTTGAAATAGCGCCATGGGATCTTTTACATCCACCCGAGAGAGCAGACGGGGCCTCGGTTTAACGTCTCATCCGAAATATGGCACCTCCGACAGTGCAGCGCTCCCTCAGCACTGCACTGGGCGTGTCAGCCTGGATTTATGCACAACCTTTTGAATCGGAGGCGAAAGTGCTGCCCACTGAGCCACGGCTGACACAGTGGGTTCAAGTCCCTCACCGGAGACTTGAGCACGTAATCCAGGCTCGCACTCCCAGCGCTGTGCTGAGGTGCTTCCCTCTCAGGTGGATGGACGTTAAAACATCCCACGGTCACTACTTTGAAGAAGAGCAGCGGGAGTTCTGCCCGGTGCCCTGGGGCCAATATTTATCCCTCAACAAACAGCACACACACACACAAAAAAAAACAGATTATCAGCCCATTATCACATTGCTGTTTGTGGGAGCTTGTTGTGTGAAAATTAGCTGCTGCGTTTCCCACATTACAACACTTCAAAAACACATTGTTGCCTGTGGAGCGCTGTGCGAAAGACATGGAATAATTGCAAGTCCTGTATCATTGTGACCACACAGGCTGTACCTTGGCGCCTTGTGGGCAGAACTGTGCCGCTTAACTCCTGCATTCCATTGGCTTAAAGGGACAGGGATTTAGACTGCTCCAACACGAGTGCACCTTCCTCCCCACCCGTTGGTCCCCGACTCGCTGCCCCCAGGCCACCCAATGGCACGGGGACAGGACAAGCTACCCAACTGACTGATGCGCACTCGGATAGCTTGTGGACTTAACTCCCCCCTCCGCCAAGCCCTCCACCCCAAGTCTTCTAGTAAAATTCTCCTACAAGTTGCCTTCACAGCAATAACTCGCTGACTTACTTCTTACTCCAGCCTTTTGAACAACAACTATTAAAAAATAAAGCGCGCGCTAGAATTTCGAGTCAGCATGATATAAGCAGCGTGCACCACACGACAAAAGCTGGTCAACTCATCAAAGTAAACTACCACAGATTGATCGGCGCGTGACACTTGGAGCGGCCGGCACAACTCATTGCCGAGCCTCACATTCTTACAGTCACAGTTTTAAGATCAATGACCTCAGGGTCGAGTCCAGAGAATAGCAATGGGTTCCACCGATCTGCTTTAAGAACATAAGAACATAAGAAATAGGAGCAGGAGTCAGCCACCTGGCCCCTCGAGCCTTCTCTGCCATTTAATACGATCATGGCTGATCCGATCATGGACTCAGCTCCACTTCCCCGCCCGCTCCCCATAACCCTTTTATTCCCTTATCGCTCAAAAATCTGTCTATCTCCGCCTTAAATATATTCAATGACCCAGCCTCCACAGATCTCTGGGGCAGAGAATTCCACAGATTTACAACCCTCTGAGAGAAGAAATTCCTCCTCATCTCAGTTTTAAATGGGCGGGCCCTTATTCTGAGACTATGTCCCCTAGTTTTAATTTCCCTGATGAGTGGAAATATCCTCTCTGCATGCACTTTGTCGAGGCCCCTCATTATCTTATGTTTCGATAAGATCACTTCTTATTCTTCTGAACTCCAATGAATAAAGGCCCATCCTACTCAACCTATCTTCATAAGTGAACCCCCGTCATCTCAGGAATCAACCTAGTGAACCTTCTCTGAACAGCCTCCAATGCAAGTATATCCTTCCTTAAATACGGAGACCAAAACTGTACGCAGTACTCCAGGTGTGGCCTCACCAATACCCTGTACAGTTGTAGCAGGACTTATCTGCTTTTATACTCCATCCACCTTGCAATAAAGGCCAACATTCCATTTGCCATCCTGATCACTTGCTGTACCTACATACTAACCTTTTGTGTTTCATACACAAGGACCCTCAGGTTTAACTACCGAGTACAGAAAGCAGACACTTGCTGGGCAGCAAGATCGGTCAGTCCCGGTAAATTGGCAAATAGTCAGCGTGTTGGAAGGCGCTGGGTGGATGGGATTGGATAAACAACGGGAGGATTGCAGGATCAGGTATTTGTCTGTGAGTAGACAGGCTCTGGGATTGAGGATGGCTCCAAGGTGATGGGTCCTGGTGACGGTAGTTAGGGATGGTGAACCTTCTGCAGCCAACTCGGTGAGTGGATATCCGGTAACCAAAGGGGTAGAGAGGGTCAGTGTGGATACCCGGTAACCAAAGGGGCAGAGAGGGTCAGTGTGGATATGTGGTAACCCAAGGGGCAGAGAGGGTCAGTGTGGATATCTGGTAACCCAAGGGACAGAGAGGGTCAGTGTGGATATGTGGTAACCCAAGGGGCAGAGAGGGTCAGTGCAGATACCCAGTAACCCAAGGGGCAGAGAGGGTCAGTGTGGATACTGGTAACCTAAGGGGCAGAGAGAGTCAGTGCGGATATCTGGTAACCCAAGGGACAGAGAGGGTCAGTGCAGATACCCAGTAACCCAACGGGCAGAGAGGGTCAGTGCAGACTCCCGGTAACCCAAGGGACAGAGAGAGTCAGTGTGGATACTGATAACCCAAGGGGCAGAGAGGGTCAGTGCGGATACTAGTAACCCAAGGGACAGAGAGGGTCAGTGCGGATACTGGTAACCCAAGGGGCAGAGAGGGTCAGTGCAGATACCCGGTAACTCAAGGGGCAGAGAGGGTCAGTGCAGATACCCAGTAACCCAAGGGGCAGAGAGGGTCAGTGCGGATACTGGTAACCCAAGGGAAAGAGAGGGTCAGTGTGGATACACGGTAACCCAAGGGACAGAGAGGGTCAGTGCAGATACCCGGTAACCCAAGGGGCAGAGAGGGTCAGTGCAGATACCCAGTAACCCAAGGGACAGAGAGGGTCAGTGTGGATATCTGGTAACCCTAGGGGCAGAGAGGGTCAGTGCAGATACTGGTAACCCAAGGGACAGAGAGGGTCAGTGCAGATACTGGTAACCCATGGGACAGAAAGGTTCAGTGTAGATACCCAGTAACCCAAGGGGCAGAGAGGGTCAGTGCGGATACTGGTAACCCAAGGGGCAGAGAGGGTCAGTGCAGATACCCAGTAACCCAAGGGACAGAGAGGGTCAGTGTGGATACTGGTAACCCAAGGGGCAGCGAGGGTCAGTGCGGATACCCAGTAACCCAAGGGACAGAAAGGGTCAGTGTGGATACCCAGTAACCCAAGGGACAGAGAGGGTCAGTGTGGATACCCGGTAACCCAAGGGACAGAGAGGGTCAGTGTGGATACCCAGTAACCCAAGGGACAGAAAGGGTCAGTGTGGATACCCAGTAACCCAAGGGACAGAGAGGGTCAGTGTGGATACCCGGTAACCCAAGGGACAGAGAGGGTTAGTGCAGATACCCAGTAACCCAAGGGACAGAGAGGATCAGTGCAGATACCCAGTAACCCAAGTGACAGAGAGGGTCAGTGCAGATACCCGGTAACCCAAGGGGCAGAGAGGGTCAGTGCAGATACCCAGTAACCCAAGGGACAGAGAGGGTCAGTGCGGATACTGGTAACCCAAGGGACAGAGAGGGTCAGTGCAGATACCCGGTAACCCAAGCGACAGAGAGGGTCAGTGCAGATACCCAGTAACCCAAGCGACAGAGAGGGTCAGTGCAGATACCCAGTAACCCAAGGGACAGAGAGGGTCAGTGCAGATACCCAGTAACCCAAGGGACAGAGAGGGTCAGTGCAGATACCCAGTAACCCAAGGGACAGAGAGGGTCAGTGTGGATACCTGGTAACCCAAGGGGCAGAGAGGGTCAGTGCAGATACCCGGTAACCCAAGGGACAGAGAGGGTCAGTGCGGATACTGGTAACCCAAGGGACAGAGAGGGTCAGTGCGGATACTGGTAACCCATGGGGCAGAGAGGGTCAGTGCAGATACCCAGTAACCCAAGTCGTAGAGAGGGTCAGTGCGGATACCCAGTAACCCAAGGGACAGAGAGGGTCAGTGCAGATACCCAGTAACCCAAGTGGTAGAGAGGGTCAGTGCGGATACCCAGTAACCCAAGGGACAGAGAGGGTCAGTGCGGATACCCAGTAACCCAAGGGGCAGAGCTGGTCAGCGGCCAGGTAACTATTGGGAGCCTGGAGGGAGGGAGGGAGGGGAAGGGTTTGTAGTGGTCACTGAGAGACTGCACAGTGGGAATCTTCTCGCTCAGATCCAGGGTCCCCCTATAAAGCCAATGCCTCAACTAACGGGGTCGGCAGGCTTAATACGTTAGGAATGTAATTAGACTCTAACGGAGAAGGCCAGCGTTTTAGGGATAAGCGTGGGCAGTATCAGTGGTGGGGCTTCTGAAGAGCCGGCAGAACAACAATGGGCCAAATGGCCTGCTCCTGCACTGTAAGATTCTGTATGACTCTGTGGTCGTTGGCTGGCAAGCACTGGGGATTGGCTGGCACACGGTTTAATAACAGGAATGATACGGGACCCACCCGAGTACCAGTGCACCTGTGTAGCCGTGGAAACCGTGACGCCCAACACGGCCGACCAGCTGCCGGGAATGAATGGGAGCAAATAGAAGACGGCTCAGCAAATCTCTGCCTTTTTAGCAGAGACAGTGAGCACTTGTCAGGGGCATAATTCAACCTCCACACAAATACAGCCCCCGTCACAGTGCACTGCCTGTCCCAGCTCTGCAACCGCTTCACAGAGCCGACCTGAAAGACATTCCAATGCCTTTTCGGGGCTCTGTGGTTTTCCACTATTGACCGAGAGCGTAAACCTGACACATGGCCGACAGGAGCTTTGTATTCGTGGGGGCTGCAAGGCTCCGGGTGGGAGAAGTGGTGCGCAGCGGACAGGCTGAGATCCGTATTCCCGTCCCGCAATGTCCTCGCAGCGAGTCCCGCTCTGTTGAACCGCGTGCGATTCAGCCTCTCTGTCCTCGCGATCCACAGACTGATAGAGCACAGGAGGCCATTCTGACCATCGTGCCTGTGTTGGCTCTTTGAAAGCGTTGTCCCATTAGTCTCAATCCCTGCCCCCTTCTCTTTCCCCCACAGCCCTGCAAATTCTTCCTTCTCAAGAATATCTCCAATTCCCTTTTGAAAGTTACTGTGGAATCTGTTTTCACCGTCCTTTCCAGACAGCGCAAGTACATCCCACCTCCCAACGTAAAATGCATTCTCCTCATCTCTCCTTTGTTTCTTTTGCCAATCCTCTTCAAATTATGAGAATTTTATCTTTAAGGGGACCAATTTTTTTTCATTTAAAATGCCCAGTTACTTGAAATAATTCTTGCTGCGTAAACATCTGTCCAGTATTCAGGAACGGTTTAAATGACCCACTTAACACAGACACAAAACTATTACACAGTCACTCACACCTGGGCAGGAGTCCTGTCCCAATTCTAGGCAAAAATACATCGAAATGAACAGTAACTGAAATTATTCACTTGACTTTTGCGATAAATCAAAGACAGAGGTCAGGAAACACAAATTTGAAAAAACTCAATTGTGACCCATTCCGCAGCAATATTTCTCTGCTGGCTTTAAGGAGAATGCACCTTGTTTTTCAGGTGCACAACTTTAATTGCAAACCGGATTTTGAAATTAGGAGTGGTGATAATTGAAGCCTTGAAGCTTAGCGCGATAAAAAGTTCTAGCCGTATCATTTTAAAATGTGTTTGGTAGACTTTCCTCCCCTCAGCATTGCAATTTCGAAAAAGAAAGTGTGTCTGGATAAAAGTAAGCTGGGATTATTCCTGAGCACTGGGATTTCTTACCTCAGTAGATGGTGGAGGAGCTGAGCCTGTTGCGAACGAGATGTATGTCGACAGGACTCTGACTGATGTACTGGCCGTCAAGTAAATTCCTTCTACCACAGTGAGATCAGCAAGGCTGCAGACTTCACACACTCTCTCTCTCTCTCTCTCGCAAAAGCTTCATCCCATGTGATTCCAGCCAGTGATGTCATGGAGGAAATGCCAAAACACATTCATTAGTTTTAACTCTTTTACTGACCAGTCACTTTCCCCACTGCCCCTCCCTGCCTGCCCTCGCTGCCACCCCCTCAGACGCGGGCAAAACCGCTCGCCTTTAACCCTTGGAGGGGGCTGCACCAGCTCCAAGTTACAATGGGTCCCCTGCATTTTAGGTAAGGGCTCTCACGGGAGAATCCAGAAGCCTGTTCTGAGCTAGAGCTCCCCATGAACGTTCTGCGGAGCATCCCGGTGTACAGGTGTCAGCCGTGGCTCAATTGTCAGCACTCTCACCCCTTAGACAAAATGGTCGTGGGTTCGAGTCCCACTCCAGAGCACATAATCCAGCCTGACATAAGAACATAAGAAATAGGAGCAGGAGTAGACCATATGGCCCCTCGAGCCTGCTCCGCCATTTAATAAGATCATGGCTGATCTGATCACGGACTCAGCTCCACTTCCCTGCCCTCTCCCCTTAGCCCCTTATCGTTTAAGACACTCCTGGTGACAGCACCAAGGGAGCGCTGCACTGTCCGAGGAACCGTCTCTCAGATGAGATGTTAAACCGAAGACCCGCCTGCTCTCTCGGGGGGGGGATGTAAAAGATCCCACGGCACTATTTCAAAGGAGAGCAGGAGGAGTTCTCCCAGGTGTCCTGGGCCAATATTTATCTCTCAACCAACATCACAAAAAAATGGATTCTCTGGTCATTATCACATTGCTGTTTGTGGGAGCTTGCTGTGCGCTCATCGGCTGCCCCACATTGCAACAGTGACCGCACTCCAAAAGTACTTTGCTGGCTGCGAAATGCTTTCGGGACGTCCTGAGATCGTGAGAGGCGCTGTAGAAATGAAAGTTTTGGTTTCTCTACCGACTCACATCAGTAAATTCTAGAAGCTATTAAATTCTGCCAACGTCAGAACATAAGAATCAGGAACAGGAGTGGGCCATCGAGCCCCTCGAGCCTGCTCCGCCATTCAACAAGATCATGGCTGATCTGGCCGTGGACTCAGCTCCACTTACCCGCCCGCTCCCCGTAACCCTTAATTCCCTTATTGGTTAAAAATCTATCTATCTGTGATTTGAATACATTCAATGAGCTAGCCTCAACTGCTTCATTGAGCAGAGAATTCCACAGATTCACAACCCTCTGGGAGAAGAAATTCCTTCTCAACTCGGTTTTAAATTGGCTCCCCCATATTTTGAGGCTGTGCCCCCTAGTTCTAGTCTCCCCGACCAGTGGAAACAACCTCTCTGCCTCTATCTTGTCTGTCCCTTTCATTATTTTAAATGTTTCTATAAGATCACCCCTCATCCTTCTGAACTCCAACGAGTAAAGACCCAGTCTACTCAATCTATCATCATAAGGTAACCCCCTCATCTCCGGAATCAGCCTAATGAATCGTCTCTGTACCCCCTCCAAAGCCAGTATATCCTTCCTTAAGTAAGGTGATCGAAACTGCACGCAGTACTCCAGGTGAGGCCTCACCAATACCCTGTACAGTTGCAGCAGGATCTCCCTGCTTTTGTACTCCATCCCTCTCGCAATGAAGGCCAACATTCCATTCACCTTCCTGATTATCACTCAGTGCAGGCCTCGAGGAACTAGTTCAGGACCCACACACACCCCGCTTTGTGTCTCCTGGCTGTCAGTATGTTGGGGAAGCTGCAATCTGTGCAACACATAGAGAGAGAGAGGGCTGAAGTGAATGGCACACTGCAGTGTTGAACAGGTTGGGAAATCAAAGGCAGCTATTAAAATGGAAGATTTCTGTTAGCTGCAGAATGCGGGGTGACGTGAGCTAAAAGAATATAGTGACACAAGGATGTAGGAAGGAGGAAAAAAGGCCCATTGTTTGATGGACCGCGTCCAGATGCAGCTGGTAAACACAAAGGTCAAAGCCAGTTTTCCTTTTCTGGTCAGCCAGGTGTCAGCTCGCTCTGGAAGCCAATTTTTACCAATTTCAAACCAAGCTACTGAGAAGTCCGCACTTGTAGACTGCAGTGCCAGTCTTGGCTCATGTTGGTACCACTCTCTCTCTCTCTTGCATTGGAGTCAGAAGGTTGTGGGTTCAAGTCTCACTCCAGGGACTTGAGCAGAAAATCCAGGCTGACCCTCTAGTGCAGTGCTGAGGGAGTGCTGCACTGTCGGAGGTGCCGTCTTTCGGATGAGACGTTAAACCGAGGCCCCGTCTGCCCTCTCAAGTGGACGTAAAACATCACATGGCAATATTTCGAAGAACCGCAGTGGAGTTATCCCTGGTGTCCTGGGTTAATATTTATCCCTCAATCAACATCGCTAAGCAACAGATTATCTGGTTATTATCAAATTGCTGTTTGTGGGAGTTTGTTGTGCGCAAATGTTATGCCGCGTTTCCCACGTTACAACAGTGACTACACTTCTAAAAGTAGCTAATTGGCTGTGAAAGAAAGAAAGACTTGCATTTATATAGCGCCTTTCATGAACTCTGGACGTCTCAAAGCGCTTTACAGCCGATGAAGTACTTTTGGAGTGTAGTCACTGTTGTAATGTGGGAAATGCAGCAACCGATTTGCACACAGCAAGCTCCCACAAACAGCAATGTGATAATAACCAGATAATCTGTTCAGTGAAGTTGATTGAGGGATAAATATTGACCAGGCCACCGGGGATAACTCCCCTGCTCCATCTTCAAAATAGTGCCAGTGGGATATTTTACGTTCACCTCAGAGAGCAGACAGGACCTCGGTTTAATGTCTCATCCCGAAAGACAGCACCTCCGACAGTGCAGCACTCCTTCAGAACTGCACTGGAGTGTCAGCCTAGATTTATGGGACTGGAACCCACAACCTGCTGACCCAGAGTCTAATGTGCTGCCCACTGAGCCACGGCGAAGCGGTTTGTGACGTCTGGTGCTCATGAAAGGCGCTGTCTAAATGCACGCCCCTACTTTCTTTATATGGAGAACATGCTCTCACCCTATCGGGACACGACCCGCTCACACAAGACCAGACAGCGCAGGCGTGGCCTTGGTGGAGCCAATTCCAAGTGATCCCCAAGTGTGCAGAGGAGCACTGCAACTGAAAGCTCACAGCTTCTCATCGATTGCCCAGCCAGGAACTGTCATGTGTTCAACTATCAGTGTAACCCATGTATAAGCTGACCTAAGTTGTACACCTTGGGGACATTGACCACAAGGGGGTGAACTTGTGGGAGACACTCCTAACCTGGACTTTCAGGTCTAAAAGGGGAAGCTCCACCCACCTTCATCACTGGCGGCCTGGTCACAGACTGACCTTCTCTCAGGTGTGGGCCTCGTGTGCCTTTATACTGTATAGTAAGGACGTATCAGGAACATCTTTCCTGTGGGGGACATGGCGACCTGGGGCCTAGTCGGTAGAATCGCAGCTCTCCAGTGTCCAGGCCAGCCCCAGTAGGTTCCAGTCGTGAGTCAAGCTGACTGGTCAACGGCTCCAAGACACTATTGTCCTATCATCATGGACCCACCTCAAACTCCAAAGAAATCCCACTTGCTAAAATGCAGAATGTCCATAAGTTACACTCTCTCTACACCCTTCTATTACGTCACCTAATAGCACGATGAAAAGACTTTGGGGGGTGGGGGGAGAAAGCGCGCCCGGTGGGGGTGTTAAGAGCCACGAGGATGGATTTCCTTCGCCGGGAAAGAATGTTGCACCACACGCCCTAAATTCGGGTTACCGCCCCGCGAGAGGAGGTAGAGTGCAAGATATCCTCTGGGAAGGGGGGGTGCCGTGGTGTCAGCCACAAGCGGAGCACCGGGCTGGAAACTCGCGGCACAGACCCCGCCATTCAACATCCAGCAGGCCGCCTGCCATCGGTCAGTCGCCCATTTTTTTTTTTTGGCAATCACCACCTCCCGGTTAAATTTCGGCCCCCCCACCCCCCGAGCAGCCTGCGGCCCGGCACACACTCCCCCTGAATCGGCCGGCGACGTCGCCCGCTGTAGCTCCAGGGGGCGCTACCGGACAGTCGCTCCGGGGCGAAAACGGGTCGCTCCGCACGGTGACGATGTTGGCGGCGCGGCAGAGCGGGGCGCTAATGGTCACCGGCCCCCGGTTAAACTCCCGCAGAATTTCACGGGAGTCGTTCGCGGCACCGCGCCCGGCTGAAATGTTGTTTGCGCCCCGTTAAAATGGGAGGCGCAAATGCCCCCTCGAATTTCTCCCCCTTATTGTGAGCCCCCCCTCGAATGCTCAGACCGTTTACAAGAGCGTGCGGGGTGACCGATCCCAGCAAGGTGATTATGGTCGACCAGAATACCTCATACGTCAGCGCATCGCACAGTAAGATCACACGGTATGATACTGCCAGCGGCCAATGGCCAGTCAGAGAGAGACACTTATGAAGACTTCTTCCTCACGGACTGATCTACGCTCACAGCTGCTCCAGCACACAGAACCTTCCAGAATGACTCTCATCTCGGAGGCTTGTAACCTGACAAGCGACTCCCTCGTTTGTCAGGATAATGATGAACTGCAGAACAGCCACGCCAGTTGCCAATTCTTCCCAGCACTTGGCCCCAATGATTCATTCAGCAGTTTAAGTTAAGCAAACATGAGCACATGTTTTACTTGCTGGTGATTAGTTGTCGGACTGTTCTGTAGTGGTACAGTAAGTCTGTGAGCAGGGCAGTCTGACTGGGAGAGCTCTGGTACCACCGTTAAGTACCAGCTATCGAGGCAAACGGCATTCTACACAATGGGAAGAGGAAGGCATTCGGTCCATTGGAATTCTGCCCAGTGGGAATGAATGGGGAAGAGTTTTAGTCTACAGGAACTCCGTATATTCCGAATAAATGGGTAGGGGATGGATTCTCTGGGCTTCTATACAATTGATAATAAATGGGAAAATGTTTTATCCATTGGAATCCATGCAGTGGGAGTGAATTGGAATTAATTTGTTGCATTGGGATTTTGTACAGTGGGAGTGAACGTCATCATCATCACAGGCAGTCCCTCGGGACCGAGGAAGACTTGCTTCCACTCCAAAAGTGAGTTCTTAGGTGACTGTACAGTCCAATACTGGAATTACAGTCTCTGTCACAGGTGGGACAGACAGTGGTTGAGGGAAGGGGTGGGTGGGGAGTCTGGTTTGCCGCACGCTCCTTCCGCTGCCTGCGCTTGTTTTCTGCACGCTCTCGGCGACGAGACTCGAGGTGCTCAGCGCCCTCCCGGATGCTCTTCCTCCACTTAGGGTGGTCTTTGGCCAGGGATTCCCAGGTGTCGGTGGGGATGTTGCACTTTATCAGGGAGGCTTTGAGGGTGTCCTTGAAATGTTTCCTCTGCCCACCTGGGGCTCGCTTGTAAAGTGGTTTGAACCACAGGAAGTAGACTGATCCATTACAATTCCAGCCAATGGGAGGTGGCAGAACGCTGTTTCATCGCTGGCCAGTTTACATGCAGTGAAGGAAAAGTGATTTGATCCAGGTGAATTGTGATTGGGAAACGGCTTGCCCAGTGTGACTGTGTTGTGAGGTTAGAGTTCACCTTCAGTGTTGCTTTGGACTGGGATAGGGACTCACAAGAAGGCTGACTGATGAACTTAGCTGAGGCCCAAAGCTCAATATATATGTAAATATTGTTTTGTTTTTAAATGAGGTGAGCACGGGCCCTCACGTTGACACCCTCCCACAAGCTGGTAAGTCAGAGTGCAACACTTGTCTATCTTTTTATCGATCGCTTTAGGTGTCATCTGTGGCTCAGTGGGCAGCACTCTCACCTCTGAGTCAGAAGGTTGTGGGTTCAAGTCCCACTCCAGAGACTTGAGCACAAGCACAGGATGGAGCTGCTGTTGGGGCCATTGTTGTTAAACTGAGGCCCTGTCTTCCCTCTCAAGTGGATGTAAATTATCCCATGGCTCTATTTGAAAGAAGTGTTGAGTTCTCCCCCTGGGCCAATATTTATACCTCATGCTACATCGTTAAAATAGCAGAATTTCTAAACATTATCACAATGCTGTTTGTGGGATTTTTGCTGTTTACAAATGCGTCTCACACATTGCAAAAAAGTGCACCGTTGGTTATAAAACAGAATTAGCATTGTTCTACCACGCCTTTCATGGCCTGAAAATAGTCCTCGCTGACAGCAGAAACCAAATGCGTGATTCCCTGGCGAAAGTGCTCAAAGTGGATGGCTCGAGCCGAGAGTTAGCAAATATTCATCAACGCTGCCAGAACAGATGTGATTAGCTCAGACGTGGGCTGTCACTGCCGGGGAAACATTTTCCATATCTCTGCACTTGTAACGCTACAATCAGCTATGTTGCTGACACAGGGCACTGGACACGTTGGTTGTGAAAGGACACTTGGCAAAATAAATTTGTTCCAAGGGACAGAAAAGGGAACAGCTTTAATGTCGAGCAAGGTCTAGGTCAGGTCTGATGCAGAGGGCAGTGACAGCAAGCCTCGAGCAATGTCACTCATGTCTGTCTCTCGATGTATTATTTACGCTGTTTACAGATATAAACTGTCGAACGTGAGGCTCCCAGCCCAGAGTCTTGTTTGGTGGGATGCCACAAACTGCGTTCCCTGGCCACCGACTCCATCCCTCTCCCTGACTCCTGTCTGAGGCTGAACCAGACTGTCGCAACCTCGGTGTCACATCTGACCCTGAAGTGAGCTTCCGGCCACATATCCACAGCACAACTAAAACCACCTATTTACACCTCCGTAACATCGCCCGTCTCCGGCCCTTGCCTCAGCTCATCCGCTGCTGAAACCCTCATCCACGCCTTTGTTACCTCTAGACTTGTCTATTCCAACGCACTCCTGGCTGGCCTCCCACATTCTACCCTCCGTAAACCAGAGGTGATCCAAAACCTGGCAGCCCGTGTCCCAACTCGCACCAAGTCCCGCTCACCCATCACCCCCTGTGCTCGCCGACCTACATTGGCTGCCGGTTAAACAACGCCTCGATTTCAAAATTCTCATCCTTGTTTACAAATCCCTCCATGGCCCTCACCCCCTCCCTATCTCTGTAATCTCCTCCAGCCCCAACAACCCCCCCCGAGATGTCTGTACTCCTCTAATTCTGCCCTCCTGACTATCCCTGATTATAATCGCTCCACCATCGGTGGCCGTGCCTTCAGCTGCCTGGGCCCCAAGCTCTGGAACTCCCTCCCTAAACCTCTCCGCCTCTCCACCTCACTTTCCTCCTTCAACCCACTCCTTAAAACCTCACTCTGTGACCGAGCATCTGCTGTAATTTCTTATGTGGCTCGGTGTGAAATTTATCTGTTTTGTCTTATGACACTGCTGTGAAGCACCTTGGGACCTTTTAGTACGTTAAAGGCGTAAATAAATATAAGTTGTTGTTGTTGGTGGAGTGCTTCAGTACCCTTGCAAAGCAAACCTTGCTGCACTCTGACGGGATTATTAATCTCCAGATTCTTCGTTACTCTAACACAATCTCACCTAATAGGAAACACAACGAATCATTGCTTAAGATGCATTTGTATCACTGGACTGGTACTGCACGATCTCTGACTCACTCGTGCACGGGTTTGTCTTAAAGAAAGAAGGATTTTCAGCTATATAGCGCCTTTCACGACCACCGGACGTCTCAAAGCACTTTACAGCCAATGAAGTACTTTTGGAGTGTAGTCACTGTTGTAATGTGGGAAACGCGGCAGCCAATTTGCGCACAGCAAGCTCCCACAAACAGCAATGTGATGATAACCAGATAAGCTGTTTTTGTGATGTTGATTTAGGGATAGGTATTGGGCCCAGGACACTGGGGATAACTCCCCCTGCTCTTCTTCAAAATAGTGCCACGGGATCTTTTACGTCCACCCGAGAGAGCAGACAGGACCTCAGTTTAACGTCTTATCTGAACGTCGGCACCTCCGACAGTGCAGCACTCCCTCAGCACTGCACTGGAGTATCAGCCTAGGTTTATGTGCTCAAGTTGCTGGAGTGGGACGTGAACTTACAGAGGTGACTGTGCTGCCCACTGAGCCACAGCTGACACTGAAACTAACACGTAAGCCTAAGGAACTGAACTAGTAATTCTCCCCTTTACCACCACAGGATGAGATGCAGGAGGGAAGGAGTGGAGAACCAGAGAGAGAAGCTGGGGTTCTTCTCCTTCGAGCAGAGAAGGTTAAGGAGAGATTTAATCGAGATGCTCAAAATTACGAGGGGTTTTGATAGATAGGGAGAAAGTGTTTCCACTGGCAGGAGAGTCGGGAATCAGAGGACGCAGATTTAAGGCAATGAGCAAAAGAGGCAGAGTGGAGATGAGGTAGCATAGTGATTGTGTTACTGGGCGAGTAATCCCGAGGCCGGGACTAATGATTCGGGAGAGCTGAGTTTAAATCCCACCATAGCAGAATTTAAATTCAATTAATTAAATAACTCGAGAATAAAAAGATAGGGTCAGCAATGGTGACCATGAAACTACTGGATTTTTGTTACCATCTGGTTCACGAATGCCCTTTAGGGAAGGGAGTCTGTCGCCCTTACCCGGTCTGGCCTACAGACCCACAGCAACGTGGCTGACATTTAACTTCCCTCTGAAATGGCCAAGTGAGCCACTCCATTGTATTCAAGGCGACGACTCACCACCAACCTTCTCGAGGGCAATTAAGGATGGGCAATAAATGCTAGCCTTGCCAGCGACGACCACACCTGTGAGTACGTTTGATTGTGTTGTGATCTGCAGATTCAATAGTAATTTTCAAAAGGGAGTTGGGTAAATGCATGAAAAGGCAAAAAATGTGCAGGGCTGAGGGGAAAGCGCAGGGAGGGGTGGGGGTTCATTGAAAATCTCTTTCAAAAGCACGGGCACGATGGGCCGAATGGTCTCCTGCACTGCAAGAAGGACGTAACTAGCAGAGTGGACAAGGGAGAACCAGTGGATGTGGTGTATTTGGACTTTCAAAAGGCCTTTGACAAGGTCCAACACAAGAGATTGGTGTGCAAAATCAAAGCGCATGGTATTGGGGGTAATGTATTGACGTGGATAGAGAACTGGTTGGCAGACAGGAAGCAGAGAGTCGGGATAAACGGGTCCTTTTCAGAATGGCAGGCAGTGACTCGTGGAGTGCCGCAGGGCTCAGTGCTGGGACCCCAGCTCTTTACAATATATATTAAAGATTTGGATGAAGGAATTGAGTGTAATATCTCCAAGTTTGCAGATGACACTAAACTGGGTGGCGGTGTGAGCTGTGAGGAGGATGCTAAGAGGCTGCAGGGTGCAGGTTAGGTGAGTGGGTAAATGCATGGCAGATGCAGTATAATGTGGTTTAAATGTGAGGTTATCCATTTTGGGGGCAAAAACACGAAGGCAGAATATTATCTGAATGGCAGCAGATTAGGAAAAGGGGAGGTGCAATGAGACCTGGGTGTCATGGTACATCAGTCATTGAAAGTTGGCATGCAGGTACAGCAGGCGGTGAAGAAGGCAAATGGTATGTTGGCCTTCATAGCTAGGGGATTTGAGTATAGGAGCAGGGAGGTCTTACTGCAGTTGTACAGGGCCTTGGTGAGGCCTCACCTGGAATATTGTGTTCAGTTTTGGTCTCCTAATCTGAGGAAGGACGTTCTTGCTATTGAGGGAGTGCAGCGAAGGTTCACTAGACTGATTCCAGGGATGGCTGGTCTGTCACATCAGGAGAGACTGGATCAATTGGGCCTTTATTCACTGGAGTTTAGAAGGATGAGAGGGGATCTCATAGAAACGTATAAGATTCTGACGGGACTGGACAGGTTAGATGCAGGAAGAATATTCCCGATGTTGGGGAAGTCCAGAACCAGGGGACATAGTCTTAGGATAAGGGGTAGGGCATTTAGGACTGAGATGAGGAGAAACTTCTTCACTCAGAGAGTTATTAACCTGTGGAATTCCCTGCTGCAGAGAGTTGTTGAGGCCAGTTCATTGGATATATTCAAGAGGGAGTTAGATATGGCCCTTACGGCTAAAGGGATGAAGGGGTATGGAGAGAAAGCAGGAAAGGGGTACTGAGGGAATGATCAGCCATGATCTTATTGAATGGCGGTGCAGGCTCGAAGAGCCGAATGGCCTACTCCTGCACCTATTTTCTATGTTTCTATGTTTCAAACTGCTTCTGGCCCACTCCACGCCCTGGCAGCAAACAGGTCTCTGGCCCTCAGTCAGTGTGCCAGACACCCTTGAGACTTCAAGGCAGACCCACACGTTCTGCTCCAGATGAAGTGGGGCACTGAAGGGACTGTGTCCGATGGCTGCAGCCCAGCCAGTGCCCCACGGACAAAGGAACCAGTCAAACCTCCCTGAGCTTGCCTCAGTGTTTTGCTCAGGTGAGGCTGATAAACATCGGATGAAAACAGCCCGTCTGTGCATCTTTCTGCAACCCATCGCCCATGGCATCTGACGTCCGGCCATGCTTTGCCCCAGCGTCCTACACGGAGCGGGGTCCCACAATGTCCCACTGTCCTGCACTGCCACTGGACACTGACCAACTGTACCTTACCTGCTGAGCATTAACCAGCAAACAACAAATCTCTTCACAGCCTGGTTGCGTGCTGGCTTGAGCAGTGCTGCTAAGGGGCTGAGCTTTGGGACTTTGGAATGAGTGGAGTGGTTTTCATGGACTGTAATCGCAAAGTTGTGGTTAGATCAGGCACGGCGGTTAATCGGGCCTGAACATCATTCGAGTCCTGCACCTCCCACAGGAACATTCATTAAGTGTTTACAGCAAAGAGACAGGCCGCTCGGCCCAAACGGTCCGTGATGGTCTTTATACTCCACACAAACCTCTTCCACCATCTTCACGTCACCTCATCGATATAATCTTCTGTCCTTCCTCTCGCACGTGGTTATCTAGTTTCTTCTTAAGTGCATCTGTGCTATTCACCGCAACTAGATAGAGAAGTAGAGGCGAAGACCCTTGCAACATTTAAGAAGAAATTGAATGTTCAACAAGGAGACTTTTGGAATCTTTCTGAAGGGATGAATGAAGATAAGAACATAAGAATTAAGAGCAGGAGTGGGCCATTCAGCCCCTCGAGCCTGCTCCGCCATTCAATGAGACCTTCTACCTCAACTCCACTTTCCTGCACTATCCCATATCCCTTGATTCCCTTAATATCCAAAAATCTATCGATCTCTGTCTTGGTTTTGCTCAAAGACTGAGTCTCCACAGCTCTCTGGGGCAGAGAATTCCAAAGATTCACCACCCTCTGAGTGAAGAGATTTCGCCTCATCTCTGTCCTAAATGGCCGACCCCTTACTCTGAGACTGTGACCCCTGGTTCTAGACTCTCCAGCCAGAGGAAACACCCTCCCTGCATCTACCCTGTCAAGCCCTGTAAGAATTTTGTATGTTTCAATGAGATCACCTCTCATTCTTCTAAACTCTAGAGAATATGGGACTAATCTCCTCAATCTCTCCTCATAGGGCAATCCCCCCATCCCAGGAATCAGTCTGGTGAACCTTCGTTGCACTCTCTCTATGGCAAGTATATCCTTCCTTAGGTAAGGAGACCAAAACTGTACACAATGAGCAAACGGTCTTCCTCATCCATCATCGTGAAATGTTAGTTTGCTTGAGATATATGCAAATTAATAACACCATTAAGTTAAGCTTTAAATTTGTCTGTGTGGCTCCATGGAATATATACAAATGAGATGGTGCAGTGGGTCACACACTGTCCTTTCCCCCTCTGGGACTGGGTGGTGCAGTGGGTCACACACTGTCCTTTCCCCCTCTGGGACTGGGTGGTACAGTGGGTCATACACTGTCCTTTCCCCCTCTGGGGCTGGGTGGTGCAGTGGGTCACACACTGTCCTTTCCCCCTCTGGGACTGGGTGGTGCAGTGGGTCACACACTGTCCTTTCCCCCTCTGGGACTGGGTGGTGCAGTGGGTCACACACTGTCCTTTCCCCCTCTGGGACTGGGTGGTGCAGTGGGTCACACACTGTCCTTTCCCCCTCTGGGACTGGGTGGTACAGTGGGTCACACACTGTCCTTTCCCCCTCTGGGACTGAGTGGTGCAGTGGGTCACACACTGTCCTTTCCCCCTCTGGGACTGGATGGTGCAGTGGGTCACACACTGTCCTTTCCCCCTCTGGGACTGGGTGGTACAGTGGGTCACACACTGTCCTTTCCCCCTCTGGGACTGGATGGTACAGTGGGTCACACACTGTCCTTTCCCCCTCTGGGACTGGGTGGTACAGTGGGTCACACACTGTCCTTTCCCCCTCTGGGACTGGATGGTACAGTGGGTCACACACTGTCCTTTCCCCCTCTGGGACTGGGTGGTACAGTGGGTCACACACTGTCCTTTCCCCCTCTGGGACTGGGTGGGTGCTCAAGAACTGGAGAAACAATTTTCCTCATCTTGTTATGACAAAGTACTACAAACAAACACTGAAATGAATAAAAATCTAAATTTAAAAGCTGACATAATGCTCACAGGGATTGTAAGAGGGAACACATGTGGTAAATGGGAGAGGAAACATCCTTCACAACTCGAACAATCGTCATCAGTTCATTTCCACAGGACCCGCCGAGTGCTGAGAGGTCCTGCGTCCAGACACGCACTCCCTCCCCGCAGACCCCCCCCCAGAGGGAGCTCTGCTCCGAGACAGACAGCGGACAGCGGCTCTCCACTGACCTCTGGGATCGCCGCCAAGTTTCATTCACCTTCCGATCCCAGCAGGTGTACAGGAAGCTGCAGCCAACAGGGAAAGCTGCACAGCTGGAGGAGCTGGAGAGCACCCAGCAGCCCAGAGGGGACGGCGGGGAGGTCGTGTGGGAGCAGGAGCAGCCTAACCCCCGCCCCACCCAGTTCACAGAGGAGCAAGTTCCTTCTGTCTCTCTGGCATTGGCGGATGCTTCCACGGTTTCGACAAAACTCTGTAGTTGACGTTGTTTGTGCCCCTCACCCCCCCCCCTCCCCCACCCCACACACACTCCACACACACACACGCTCATGGAAAGCCTGCTGGTATTTCCTCAGATATATCAACTCCGAAGCCAGGCGTTGGGAAAAGAAATGCAGCTTCTCTCTATCTCCCCCTTTGCCACCTTCCAGCACATTGTTACTGCCACAAGGAATTGAAAGCAAAGATCCCTTCGCCTTAGAATCATGCAATGGTTACAGCACGGAAGGAGGCCATTCGGCCCATCGAGCCCGTGCCGGCTCTCTGCAAGAGCACCTCAGCCAGTCCCACTCCCCCGCCCTTTCCCCGTAGCCCTGAAATGTTTTTTCTTTCAGATACTTATCCCATTCCCCTTTGAAGCCACGATTGAGCCTGCCTCCACCACCCTTTCAGGCAGCGCATTCCAGATCCAAACCACTCGCTGCGTAAAACAGCTTTTCCTCATGTCGCCCTTGCTTGTTCTGCCAATCACCTTAAATCTGTGTCCTCTGGTTCTCCACCAATGGGAACAGTTTCTCTCTCTCTACTCTGTCCAGATCCCTCATGATTTTGAACACCTCGATCAAATCTCCTCTCAACCTTCTCTGCTCCAAGGAGAACAACCCCAGCTTCTCAGTGTGCACGGAGTGTGTACGGTATGTGTACGGAGTGTGTACGGTATGTGTACGGAGTGTGTACGCAGTGTGTACGCAGTGTGTACGGACCCGGGAAGGCATCGCAAAAGCCGGTTTTCAGCGCACAATGCGCATGTGCTGAAAAACGGCTTTTCCGATCCGTCAAGCTCCAGCTTGGCAGGTCTCACGCATATCGGGAGCGAGTACATTTGCATGGGCAAGATTGCGGGATTTACCCATATCTTACCCAGCGGATGTCCTGAAAACTCTTGTGCCTGATAAAAGCAGGCGCATAGCCCACTGTTGCAGGCATAAGAGTTTTAAAACACACAAAAACATAATAAAATAAAATTTTAATAACATTTTATTGTTTAAAAACCCTGCCCACTATGGTAAGTTTATTTTAAACCATAATTTAAAAAACTTTTTAAAAAATCAGAAAAGTATATATTTTTTTTATAATACATAAATAACTTTAATTTAAGTTAATGTGATGTGTTTTTTTCTATTTTTTATTAATGTTTTGTGTGTTTGGGGGTGGGTTTCTCAATCATAATAATGGAACTCCAACTTACGGAGTTCCCATTATTAGGAATGAGAAAATACTGTACCTGGATTGGCTGCCCAGAGCCATGTGACTCCAGCTCCAGCTTACAGACGTCCCAACATGCACGCGCTACAACGCGCAGGGAGAGGAGGCCTCAGGACCGGGATCACAGGTGGGCACAGCAGGAACAGGCAGGTGCACAGGTTTAAAACTTTTTCACTCGATCGCCCGCGGGAAGCAGGATTTCTAGGTCAATATTAAATGTGAAGAAACGCAGTGTTCCCAGAACCGACCACTGGGGAACACCACTGTATACCCGCCTCCAGTCCTAAACACAACCGCTCACCACAACAGGGCTCTCTGTTTCCTGTCACTTCGCCAATTTCATTTTCTGAAAGGTTCCTTGCCATTGTTTGCCTCAGTGGATGTGAGTGTCAGTGGTGCATCAGACTTTCCACGGGCATGGGCTCCTCTGTCATCTCCTCTGCCACCTTTCCACGCCAGGGCACAGAGGTGCGTGTGTGTCAGACAGTGGGGCCTGCTCACAAAACATGCACGTACACACAGGCATGTACACACACAAACACATACACCCACAGACAAACACACACAAGCACACATACAAACTCACGCAAACACACACTTGTACACACACACACACACACACAAATACACACACACGTACACCATCATCATTATCATAGGCAGTCCCTCGAAATCGAGGAAGACTTACTTCCACTCTAAAAGTGAGTTCTCAGGTGGCTGAACAGTCCAATACAGGAATTACAGTCTCTGTCACAGGTGGGACAGACAGTGGTTGAGGGAAAGGGGAGTGGGACAGGTTTGCCGCACGCTCCTTCCGCTGCCTGCGCTTGATTTCTGCATGCTCTCGGTGATGAGACACGAAGTGCTCAGCGCCCTCCCGGATGCTCTTCCTCTACTTAGGGCAGTCTATGGCCAGGGATTCCCACATACACATACACACACACACACACACACGCACACACACACACACACCGGCTCATATTTGTTTGACATTATTTGTCTACATGAAGGAAAAGTTGACATCTTGACGATGAAAGTTTTTTGAAATTTTGCACCAATTTCTTCGAAGTTTATTTTGACTTTTTCATCTCCTAGGTGCTCTCCTCTCACACCACAGATTCCTGTGGGTCTGAGGGCAGGTTGGTGACCTGTGACCTCGAGCCATGATGCTCTGTAATTGTGTGCGACAATTGTGGATTGAAGTATTGTGTGTGGTTATCCAATGTTGGACCATTGCTCCTGGACTTGTTTCCCTGGGTTGAGAATACCAAGCGATGCCATGCAAGGCTGTGGCACTTGGGGCCACCAGTGAGAGCTGGGTGAGTCACCGCTGTAATGTATTTGCTTCATGGGTTCATTGCTTAAGAATTCATAGCAACACATTGCTATTTTGAACTAGTTGGTTCATTAGCAAAGATTTAACAATCACACTACACATTACCAGTTCATTCACCAGGCTCACAACCACCTGCCCCATCGTGGATCCGCCGAACCCAACTGGCTGGGGTTTTATTGAGTCTTGTGAACATCACATGACTGGCTAAGCCACTCACAATGCAACGGCTCTACAAACCTGTGAGTATACTCACAGGTGTGTACATTACAGCCAGTGTCACTATCACACACACACACGTTTCCTTGTTTTACACCTCCATACAAGTTAGAGTGGGTGAGAGCTCAGATGAACAGGACCCCAAGAAAGAATGCAAAAGGTAGGAGGCAACAGAGCAGAGTAGCACTGGGGTAAGTGTAAATCACAAGGTGATAGGAAGGGACAATATGTATGAAAATAAAGGGGCTGCAGGAGGCGTCAAAACTAAAAATCATGGTTTAAAAACTAGTATTAAAACACTTTACATAAACGCACGCAGCATTTGAAATAAAGTAAATGAGTTGATGGCACAAATGATTACAAATGGGTATGATTTGGTGGCCATTACTGAAACGTGGTTGCAGGGTGGCCAAGACTGGGAATTAAACATACAGGGGTATCTGACAATTCGGAAAGATAGACAAGAAGGGAAAGGAGGTCGGGTAGCTCTGTTAATAAAGGATGATATCAGGGCAGTTGTGAGAGACGATATTGGCTCTAATGAACAAAATGTTGAATAATTGTGGGTGGAGATTAGAGATAGTAAGGGGAAAAAGTCACTGGTGGGCGTAGTTTATAGGCCACCAAATAATAACTTCATGGTGGGGTGGACAATAATCAAGGGAATAATGGAGGCATGTGAAAAAGGAACGGCAGTAATCATGGGGGATTTTAACCTACATATCGATTGGTCAAATCAAATCGCACGGGGTAGCCTTGAGGAGGAATTCATAGAATGCATACGGGATTGTTTCTTCGAACAGTATGTTACAGAACCTACAAGGGAGCAAGCTATCTTAGATCTGATCCTGTGTAATGAGACAGGAATAATAAACGATCTCCTCGTAAAAGATCCTCTCTGAATGAGTGATCACAGTATGGTTGAATTTATAATACAGATTTAGGGGGAGGAAGTAGTGTCTCAAACGAGCGTACTATGCTTAAACAAAGGGGACTACAGTGGGATGAGGGCAGAGTTGGCTAAAGTAGACTGGAAACACAGACTAAATGGTGGCACAATTGAGGAACAGTGGAGGACTTTTAAGGAGCTCTTTCATTGTGCTCAACAAAATTATATTCCAGTGAAAAAGAAGGGCGGTAAGAGAAGGGATAACCAGCCGTGGATAACCAAGGAAATAAAGGAGAGTATCAAATTAAAAACCAATGCGTATAAGGTGGCCAAGGTTAGTGGGAAACTAGAAGATTGGGAACATTTTAAACAACAGCAAAGAATGACGAAGAAAGCAATAAAGAAAGGAAAGATAGATTACGAAAGTAAACTTGCGCAAAACATAAAAACAGATAGTAGAAGCCTTTACTGATATATAAAACGGAAAAGAGTGACTAAAGTAAATGTTAGAAGATGAGAAGGGGGATTTAATAATGGGAAATGTGGAAATGGCTGAGACCTTAAACAATTATTTTGCTTCGGTCTTCACAGTGGAATACACAAAAACCATGCCAAAAATTGCTGGTCATAGGAATGTGAGAAGGGAGGACCTTGAGACAATCACTATCACTAGGGGTTAGTGCTGGACAGGCTAATGGGACTCAAGGTAGACAAGTCCCCTGGTCTGGATGAAATGCATCCCAGGGTATTAAAAGAAATGGCGGAAGTTATAACAGATGCATTCGTTATAATCGACCAAAATTCTTTGGACTCTGGGGAGGTACCAGCGGATTGGAAAGCAGCAAATGTAACGCCTCTGTTTAAAAAAGGGGGCAGACAAAAGGCAGGTAATTATAGGCCGGTTAGTTTAACATCTGTAGTGGGGAAAATGCTTGAAACTATCATTGAGGAAGAAATAGCGGGACATCTAGATAGGAATAGTGCAATCAAGCAGACGCAGCATGGATTCATGAAGGGGAAATCATGTTTAACTAATTTACTGGAATTCTTTGAGGATATAACGAGCATGGTGGAGCGAGATGTACCGATGGATGTGGTGTATTTATTTCCAAAAGGCATTCGATAAGGTGCCACACAAAAGGTTACTGCAGAAGATAAAGGTACGCGGAGTCAGAGGAAATGTATTAGCATGGATCGAGAATTGGCTGGCGAACAGACAGCAGAGAGTCGGGATAAATGGGTCCTTTTCGGGTTGGAAATCGGTGGTTAGTGGTGTGCCACAGGGATCGGTGCTGGGACCACAACTGTTTACAATATACATAGATGACCTGGAAGAGGGGACAGAGTGTAGTGTAACAAAATTTGCAGATGACACAAAGATTAGTGGGAAAGCGGGTTGTGTAGAGGACACAGGGAGGCTGCAAAGAGATTTAGATAGGTTAAGCGAATGGGCTAAGATTTGGCAGATGGAATATAATGTCGGAAAATGTGAGGTCATCCACCTTGGAAAAAAAAACAGTAAAAGGGAATATTATTTGAATGGGGAGAAATTACAACATGCTGCGGTGCAGAGGGACCTGGGGGTCCTTGTGCATGAATCCCAAAAAGTTAGTTTGCAAGTGCAGCAGGTAATCAGGAAGGCGAATGGAATGTTGGCCTTCATTGCGAGAGGGATGGAGTACAAAAGCAGGGAGGTCCTGCTGCAACTGTACAGGATATTGGTGAGGCCACACCTGGAGTACTGCGTGCAGTTTTGGTCACCTAACTTAAGGAAGGATATACTGGCTTTGGAGGGGGTACAGAGACGATTCACTAGGCTGATTCCGGAGATGAGGGGGTTACCTTTTGATGATAGATTGAGTAGACTGGGTCTTTACTCGTTGGAGTTCAGAAGGATGAGGGGTGATCTTATAGAAACATTTAAAATAATGAAAGGGATAGACAGGATAGAGGCAGAGAGGTTGTTTCCACTGGTCGGGGAGACTAGAACTAGGGGACACAGCCTCAAAATACGGGGTGCCAATTTAAAACCGAGTTGAGAAGGAATTTCTTCTCCCAGAGGGTTGTGAATCTGTGGAATTCTCTGCCCCAGGAAGCAATTTGAGGCTAGCTCATTGAATGTATTCAAATCACAGATAGATAGATTTTTAACCAATAAGGGAATTAAGGGTTATGGGGAGCGGGCGGGTAAGTGGAGCTGAGTCCACGGCCAGATCAGCCATGATCTTTTTGAATGGCGGAGCAGGCTCGAGGGGCTAGATGGCCTACTCCTGTTCCTAATTCTTATGTTCTTATGTTCTTCTGTACAAAGACCATCTGTTTACACATCCCCTTTCTACACAATTGCAGGCTCACTCAAAGACGCACACATTTCATAACAGCATAGGTTACACTGGGACAACTCTTCAGTCCGTTTGCATTCAAGCAAAATACATGTGATCGGGGCCCAGGAGAGGCGTGAGTTCGGGGCCCAGAAGAGCCGAGGGCCCAGGGGCAGCACGGGCCCAGCCCACACTGCGATATGTGAGCACACTGGGTCCGTGCAGCAGAGCAGGTCTCCAGTAGTCTTGGTTAACCCTTGCCACTGGACCAAGACCTCGCTCTGTCGAGCCCGTGTGGTGGCTGGTGTGCAACGGCCACCACACGTTAAAAAAATCCACGCACAGGCATCTTCCACCCTTCAACATGTAGTTCGCAACCTGGAATATCGGGCCCTTCATTGAAACATCTGTGAACTCATCCCTTTTTGGTGTGGAAGCAAGTCACCCTCGATACAAGGGACGGCCTATGATGATGAGTTGTCCAGTATGGACAATGTATGTATAGGGAGCCACACGTGGGCTTTACGGTAGCAGACAGGAGTGAATCATTCTCTTTACCCGTTGAGTACTGTACATGTACAGGAGCTGGCACTGAGACACACACGGGCCGTACAGGAGTAAATCATTATTATTTTGCTTAGTGTGTAGTCTAACTGTGCTAATAGCCCAACGTTATCCTCAACATGATCTACTGAAAAAGAAAACAGATTCAAGGAAATACCTGAAAAGTTTTCTCAATTTTCATTTTTTGCGGGGAGAAAAATAACTGAAAGCTGGAAATATCTAAGTCTGTGACTGCAAAGCCCAGAACAGAACGGTCAGTATTGAAGTGTAGCAGTTGGACAGAACCCAGCAAATATCGAACTGTAAAATACACATTGCTGGGACTGGAGGTAAACTCTGTTTAAGTGCATGTTCCTGACTGAAATCTGTAACGTTTCACAGTGAATGGGTTGCAGGCTGAACAGGAATAGGACTGTACAGTGAAAGTTCTACGACACCTGAAGAGAGATGCATAAACCCTCTTTGTTCCTTCACAAGCCAAGCCAGCTCCAGCTCCAACCCTTCAAGGAACTTCAATGCCTTGGCCTTCCACCAGAGGCCGGGCCTCAGGCTTTTGATTTCCGCTAGGCCTTGAAGCTCATCCCAGGATGCCGATCCCCTTGCCCCCCGACCCCCAGTGCGAACCGCAGGTATTTTTTTCCCTCCGCTCGGGTGATGTTGAGTTATGGCTGTCCCTTCCCTCTTGCCCCATCACTGCCCAGGGGAGTGTCCGATGGACGTCCACGTGTGCAGGTTAAACCGGCGAACAGGGGGTTATCACCACTGGGCAGCTCCCCGGACTGGCGGACATACGAGGTGTTATGTATCTGGACTTGTACAGCCAGCAGAAGGCTCATTCCCCGGAGTCCCAAGGGATCCCATAATCCCTTGGGAGCATAGGTATTTAAGGAGGCTTCACAGGTTGGAGAGGCACTCTGGAGACCTGCAATAAAAGAATAAGGTCACACTTTACTTTGAGCTCAGTGTTCAGTCTGACTCTTTCTCCATACACAACGAGATACAGATAGCGAACCCAAAGATGCGGAGAACAGTGGGCATCCTGGAGAAATTCTCGGAGGGAGATGATTGGGAATCTTTTGTGGAGCGACTCGACCAATACTTCGTGGCCAACGAGCGAGATGGGGAAGAGCACACTGCCAAACATAGAGCGATCCTCCTCACCATCTGTGGGGCACCAACGTATGGCCTCATGAAGAATCTGCTCACTCCAGCGAAATCCACGGAGAAATCGTACGACGATTTGTGCACACTGGTCCGAGAGCATTTGAACCCGAAGGAAAGCGTTCTGATGGCGAGATACCGATTCTATACCTACAAAAAGTCTGAAGGCCAGGAAGTGACGAGTTATGTCGCCGAGCTAAGACGCCTTGCAAGACATTGCGAATTTGAAGGACATTTGGAGCACATGCTCAGAGACTTTTTCGTACTTGGCATTGGTCACGAAACCATACTTCGTAAACTTTTGAATGTAGAGACCCCAACCTTGAGTAAGGCCATAGAGATAGCCCAGGCGGTCATTGCCACCAGTGAAAATACGAAGCAAATCTCTCAGCACACAAGTGCTGCTACAAGTACTGTGAACAAAGTGATGTTGTTTTCGAATCATAACGGACAGGGCAGGTCACACATACCTGCAGCTACATGTCCGCAGATGTCTCAGAGTCCGCCATCAAGGGTGATGAATGCAAGGCCATTAACACCTTGTTGGCGCTGTGGGGGTGATCATCGTTTCCATTCATCCAATTCAAAGGATACATTTGCAAGGGCTGTGGAACAATGGGACACCTCCAACGAGTGTGCAGGCGAGCTGCTAGGCCTGCTAAACCTGCAAACCACCACGTTGCAGAGGAGGACAGATCCACGGAGGATCACAACAAGCCAGAGCCTCAGATCGAGGAGGCAGAGGTTGATGGGGTGCACACATTCACCACGAATTGTCCCCCAATAATGCTGAAGGTTGAACTAAATGCACTCCCGGTATCAATGGAGCTGGACACGGGTGCGAGCCAGTCCATCATGGGCAAAAAGACTTTCGAAAGGTTGTGGTGCAGCAAGGCCTCAAGGCCAGTCTTAACTCCAATTCGCACGAAACTAAGAACTTACACGGAAGAACTGATTCCGTAATCGGCAGTGTTACCATAAAGGTCTCCTACAATGGAGCGGTGCACAAGCTACCACTCTGGGAGGTACCAGGCGATGGTCCCATGCTGCTTGGCAGGAGCTGGCTGGGAAAGATACGTTGGAACTGGGATGACACCCGAGCACTATCGCCTGCTGATGACACTTCGTGTGCACAGGTCTTAAACAAATTTCCTTCGCTGTTCGAACCAGGCATCGGGAAATTCCAAGGAGCAAAAGTGCAGATCAACCTAATTCCGGGGGCGCGACCCATCCATCACAAGGCGAGAGCAGTACCGTACACGATGAGAGAAAGGGTAGAGACTGAGCTAGACCGGCTGCAATGAGAGGGCATCATTTCACCGATCGAGTTCAGCGAGTGGGTCAGTCCTATTGTCCCAGTCCTCAAGGGAGACGGCACCGTCAGAATCTGTGGCGATTACAAAGTAACTATCAATCGTTCCTCCCTGCAGGACCAATACCCACTACCAAAAGCCAACGACCTCTTTGCAATGCTGGCAGGAGGAAAGACGTTCACGAAGCTGGATCTGACCTCAGCCTACATGACGCAGGAACTGGAAGAATCATCGAAGGTCCTCACCTGCAACGCACAAAGGTCTTTTTGTTTATAACAGATGCCCGTTTGGAATCCGATCAGCGGCGGCGATATTCCAGAGCAACATGGAAAGTTTACTGAAGTCGGTCCCGCACACCGTGGTCTTCCAGGACGACATCTTGGTCACAGGTCGGAACACAGTCGAGCACCTGCAGAACCTGGAGGAGGTTCTTAGTCGACTCAACTGCATGGGGCTCAGGTTAAAACGCTCGAAGTGCGTTTTCCTGGTGTCTGAAGTGGAGTTCTTGGGAAGGAGGATTGCGGCGGACGGCATCAGGCCCACCAACACGAAGACGGAGGCAATCGAGAACGCACCGAGGCCACAGAACGTGACGGAGCTGCGGTCGTTCCTGGGACTCTTGAACTACTTTGGTAACTTCTTACCGGGTCTCAGCACCCTGCTAGAACCACTGAATGTCTTGCTACGAAAAGGGGGCGAATGGTTTGGGGCAAAAGCCAAGAAAATGCCTTTGTAAGAGCGAGAAAATTGTTATGATCCATGTAAGCGTTTGATACTAGCATGTGATGCGTCGTCATATGGCGTCGGGTGTGTATTGCAAGCTAATGATGTCAGGAAACTGCAACCTGTTGCTTATGCATCCAGGAGTCTGTCTAAGGCTGAGAGAGCCTACAGCATGATTGAAAAAGAAGCGTTAGCGTGTGTCTATGGGGTAAAGAAAATGCATCAATACCTATTTGGGCTAAAATTCGAATTGGAAACTGATCATAAGCCACTTATATCCCTGTTCTCCGAGAGTAAAAGGGATAAATACAAACACATTGGCCCACATTCAGAGATGGGCGCTCACGTTGTCCGCATACAACTATGCCATCCGCCACAGGCCAGGCACAGAAAACTGCGCCGATGCTCCCAGTAGGCTGCCATTGCCCACCACAGAGGTGGAAATGGCGCAGCCCGCAGATCTAGCCATGGTTATGGAAGCATTTGAGAGTGAGTAATCACCCGTCACTGCCCGGCAGATCAAAACCTGGACAAGCCAGGACCCCTTATTATCTCTAGTCAAAAGCTGTGTGCAACACGGGAGCTGGTCCAGTGTCCCAGTGGAAATGCAGGAAGAGATAAAGCCGTTCCAGCGGCACAAAGATGAAATGTCTATACAGGCAGACTGCCTTCTGTGGGGCAATCGAGTAGTGGTCCCCAAGAAGGGCAGAAACACCTTCATCAATGACCTCCACAGTACCCACCCAGGCATTGTAATGATGAAAGCAATAGCCAGATCCCACGTGTGGTGGCCCGGTATCGATGCGGACTTAGAGTCCTGCGTTCACAGATGTAATACATGCTCGCAGTTAAGCAATGTACCCAGGGAGGCGCCGCTAAGTTTATGGTCTTGGCCCTCCAAACTGTGGTCTAGGGTACACGTCGACTGTGCAGGCCCGTTCTTGGTAAAATGTTCCTTGTGGTTGTAGACGCGTAATCCAAGTGGATTGAATGTGAGATAATGTCGGCTAGCACGTCCGCTGCCACTACTGAAAGCCTGCGGGCCATGTTTGCCGCACATAATTACCCGATGTCCTGGTGAGCGACAACGGGCCATGTTTTACCATTGCTGAGTTCAAAGAATTTATTGACCTGTAACGGGATCAAACATGTCACATCTGCCCCATTTAAACCAGCGTCCAAAGGTCAAGCAGAGAGAGCAGTGCAAACCATCAAGTAAAGCTTGAAGAGGGTAACTGAAGGCTCACTGCAGACTCGCCTATCCCGAGTCCTGCTTAGCTACCGCACGAGACCCCACTCACTCACTGGGATCCCACCTGCTGAACTGCTCATGAAAAGAGCACTCAAGGCAAGGCTCTCGTTAGTTCACCCTGATCTACATGAACAGGTAGAGAGCAGACGGCTTCATCAAAGTACATACCATGATAGCGCAAATGTGTCACATGAGATTGAAATCAATGATCCTGTATTTGTATTAAATTATGGACAAGGTCCCAAGTGGCTTCCCGGCACTGTCATGGCCAAATGTTGTTTTGCGTCAAACTTTCAAATGGACTCATTCATCGGAAACACTTGGACCAAATCAAACTCAGATTCATGACTACCCTGACCAACCCGCCTTGGACCCTACCTTTTTTGATCCCCCAACACACCATTGGCAACTGGCACCACGGTTGACCACGAAGCAGAACCCATCATCCACAGCAGCCCAGCAGGACCCAACACCCCAGGCATCCCAGCAAGGCCAGTTGCACAGCAGCCCAGCGAGGACCCAACACACCAGGCAGCCCAGCAAGGCCAGCTGCACAGCAGCCCAGCGAGGACCCAACACAACAGGCATCCCAGCAAGGCCAGCTGCACAGCAGCCCAGCGAGGACCCAACAAATGATTCAACAACACTAGCTTTCACACCGAGACGATCAACCAGGGCAAGAAGGGCCCCAGATCGACTCACATTGTAAATAGTTACACTATTGACTTTGGAGGGGGGAATGTTGTTATATATCTGGACTTGTATTTACTCTGTACAGCCACCAGAGGGCTCATTCCCCGGAGTCCCAAGGGATCCCATAATCCCTTGGGAGCACAGGTATTTAAGGAGGCCTCGCAGGTTGGAGCGGCACTCTGGAGACCTGCAATAAAAGACTAAGGTCACACTTTACTTTGAGCTCACAGTGTTCAGTCTGACTCTTTCTCCGTACACTACAACACCACACGAGGAGAGGAGAGAATAAAGCACGAGTGAAGAGCGACGAACTGAGCAGGAGGCCAGCACGACTGACCACCGTGTCAGAGGCTTCCGACTGCAGTCCGTTCTGTTTGCTTTCAGATCAATGCAAGATGCTCATGCACATGTTGCCACCCCTCCAGCATTGTCCTGGAGTTTCCCCGGGAACTAAGGATTAATCCCCAGCACACTGCTGTGAGCAAAAACCCAAGGAGGACTATCACAGAGAGCATTTATTTTTAAAACAATGTGGCTCTTTTCTTTCCTTTGGTCACTTTTGTTTATCAGTTCTAAAAATAGTGGAGATGTGAGATGAATAGGCCTGTTTGACGGACAGTCAGGAACAACAACAACTTGTGTTTATATAGCGCCTTCAATGTAGTAAAACGTCCCAAGGCGCTTCATGGGAGTGTTACAAGACAAAGAATTTGGCACCGAGCCGCATAAGTAGAAATAAGCACAGGTGACCAAAAGCTGGGTCACAGAGGGAGGGTTTAAGGAGCGGGTTGAAGGAGGAAAGTGAGGTGGAGAGGCGGAGAGGTTTAGGGAGGGAGTTCCAGAGCTTGGGGCCCAGGCAGCTGAAGGCACGGCCACCGATGGTGGAGCGATTATAATCAGGGATGGTCAGGAGGGCAGAATTAGAGGAGTGCAGACATCTCGGGGGGGTATGTGGGGCTGGAGGAGATTACAGAGATAGGGAGGGGCGAGGGCCATGGAGGGATTTGTAAACAAGGATGAAAATTTTGAAGTCGAGGCGTTGTTTAACCGGGAGCCAATAAAGGTCAGCGAGCACAGGGGTGTGATGGGTGAGCAGGACTTGGTGCGAGTTAGGACACGGGCTGCCGAGTTTTGGATCACCTCTAGTTTACGTAGGGTACAAAGTGTAAGGGCTTAAAAACTATTTTTAAAAAGCGTCAACGATCTCTTCACAACAGGTTAACAGAACTGTCCAATGGGGTAAGGAAGAGTCTTTCCGCGTTCCGATTGGACATGGGAAGGGGATGGGGTGCGCGAGGATGGACATGTCAGGTGACCAATGCTGGGAGACACGGGGGAGGGAGGGGGCGAGCATAAGGAGGTCATGTGATGAAATCTCCAGGAACACATCCAAACAGAGTTGGCGACCCCTAAAATGAAAAATAGAAAGCATTTATATAGTGACCTTTACGACGACCGGATGTCGCAAGGTGCTTTACAGCCAATGAGGTACTTTTGTAGAAGTGTAGTCAATGTAGGAAATGCAACAGGCAACTTGCGCACAGCAAGCTCCCACAAACAGCAATGTGATAAGGACTGTTTATTTACTGAAGTTGTTTGAGGGATAAATATTGGCTAGGAACACCGGGGAGAATTCTTCCTTTCTACATATGTATATACGTTTACAATATAGTATAGATTTTCTTAATAAACGCAAAGGTTGAAAAAAGGTCAAGAATGCATTGCCGTGCAAGACCTTTTGGGGCGTATTTGCATGGTGCTGTGTGGCAAATGGTCTCAACATGAGGTGGCTGCAGTGGTCTAGTGACACAAAGTCCACCTCTCAACTAACGGCCTCAAGTTAAAGCATGGCTTTGTTGTGCAAACTGTCCCCTTCCACCTTACCAAGCGTGTGAGTGACCCAGGGAGATCAGCAGCAAAGTAAGATGGCTGAAATCTGCTCGCTGCCCCCTGCTGGTACAGCTGGTGATATTCTCCCGCCCCCCACCCCACCCCCAACACCGGCTCCCAGCCCATCCATACGGAGCTGTGCAGTGACAGCGCACATTTCTGGAGCAAAAGAAGAAAAAACCAGCACAGTAGTTTATAGACGTAAACGATCCCACGGCATTATTCCGAAAAACAGTAGAGTTCTTCCCGGCGCCCTGACCAACATTTGTCCGTCAACCAACACCACAAAAAATACAGGTTACCTGGTCGTGTATCTCACTGCTGTTTGTGGGAGCTTCCTGTGCGCAAATTGGCAGCCGAGTTTCCTACATTACTACGCTTCACAAGTACTTCATTGGCTGTAAGGCGCTTTGAGACGTCCTGAGCTGGTGAAAGGCGCTATATAAATGCAAGTCTTTCTTTTTTTCCTTTCGATAACTCCTTGCTGACGCAATTGTTAAACTGTTTTGAGGACGATTTCCTTTGCTCCAACTCCTTACGAACGACACCTCACACATGAAGACTGGCCCCTCAGTCAAGGGCTTCCAGCATGGAACTGTACGGGCAGGTACAGCAGGAGCAGCGAGGTCGGGGCGAAGGAGCGGCGAGAGTTCGCAGAGGGACGTGATCGGGGCCCAGGAGAGGCGTGAGTTCGGGGCCCAGAAGAGCCGAGGGCCCAGGGGCAGCACGGGCCCAGCCCACACTGCGATATGTGAGCGCACTGGGTCCGTGCAGCAGAGCAGGTCTCCAGCCGTCCTGGTTAACCCTTGCCACTGGGTAAAGGCCGAGCTCTGTCAAGCCCCGTGTGGTGGCTGATGTGCGACGGTCACCACACGTTAAAACAATCCAGGCTCAGGCATCTTCCACCCTCCAAGATGTAGTTCCGGACCTGGAATATTAGGTCCTTTGTTGAAACACTTGTGAACTCATCCCTTTTCGGCGTGGAAGCAAGTCATCCTCGCTTCGAGGGACCGTCTATGATGATGTACCCCAGAAAAAGTCTAATCCTTTGGGTAAAGGAGAAAACAGAAGGGGGACGAAAGAAATGATTTAACTTTTGCTTGAAAAAAAATTAAATCCATGGGTAACTACCAGTAACAGGCCTTCCATAGTGAACATTGGATGTTGTTCAGCCTTCATGTCAAATGAAGAAATATTTGGATATATACAACAACAACTTGTATTTATATAGCGCCTTTAACGTAATGAAATGTCCCAAGGCGCTTCTCACAGGAGTATTATGAGATAAAAAATGTAACACCGAGCCACATAGCTAGAAATTAGCGCAGGTGACCTTTGATCAAAGAGGGAGGTTTTAAGGAGCGGGTTGAAGGAGGAAAGTGAGGTGGAGAGGCGGAGAGGTTTAGGGAGGGAGTTCCAGAGCTTGGGGCCCAGGCAGCTGAAGGCACGGCCACCGATGGTGGAGCGATTATAATCAGGGATGGTCAGGAGGGCAGAATTAGAGGAGTGCAGACATCTCGGGGGGTTGTGGGGCTGGAGGAGATTACAGAGATAGGGAGGGGCGAGGGCCATGGAGGGATTTGTAAACAAGGAGGAGAATTTTGAAATCGAGGCGTTGCTTAACCGGGAGCCAATGTAGGATCGGTGAGCACAGGGGGTGATGGGTGAGCAGGACTTGGTGCGAGTTAGGACACGGGCTGCCGAGTTTTGGATCACCTCTGGTTTACGGAGGGTAGAATGTGGGAATATAGCTGAAAAGGAAACATTGCAGGGTTATGGGAAAAGAGCAGGGGGAAGCGAGACAAATTGGGCAGCTCTTTCAAAGAGGCAGCGCGGGCACGATGGGCCGAATGGCCTCCTTCGCTGCTGTACCATTCTATGAGTGATGCAAAAAACCATCTTCCTTCCTTTACTGAAGGGGGGAGAAGGAGGGTGTGGGTTCACCCTTAGGGTTCGCCTTGTGCCTTTGCCTTAGCTTTCAGCAACACTGAGATGCCAAAAGAAAGGACTTGGGTTTTTTTTTTCCCCAGAGAGACCTGCCCCTTGGAGATGGGTCTGACATGCCAACTTATTCAATGCAAGTATTGAGCCAATCTGCTGCTGGTTGCGGAGGCTGAGCCAGCGGCGGACTGATGTGGCCGAACGGCTACAGGCCGAATCCAGCAAGTGGGCGGCAATCGACTCCTGGTCCCAGCCCTTCACCACCAAATCAAACAGCTCCGACCGCCAACGTTTGCCCGGCACCTTGGAGCAGACGTTCAGTCAGAAAAGCCAGCGAATGTCTGTCCTCAACAGAGCCTGACGGTCGGTTTGGCCGTGGGGAACGCGGACTCAGCTTGCTGGTCGGGAGCCGCAAGTTTATCGGGCAGTTCCTCTTGTCAACAAAGCCCCCTCGCTTTCGATGAGTAATGGCGAGTGCAACCGCCTTCCAGTCACTCCCAAAAAAAACCCCAGTCGAGAAGCTGGGAGAGAGAGGGAGAGAGATGGCCAATTCACTGCTGAGCTACTGCGGGTAAATAGGAGCATTGAGGAGAGAATGTGTGTGTTCACTATCCAGGCACAGAACAGCCCTGAGCCAAGCCACTTCCTCTTCACTTGTGGGCCATGGAATTCCCTGTCCAACTTCAACAAGCCTTAATTCAAGCATTAAACTTTCCCCAATTCTGTGAGTTTTTTTTTAATTTGCAAAGTGATAACCATTTTAATGACCCACTGTGAGAGTTCAAATTCCTTCTCCTTTTACTGTGCTAATGGGGTGCGGGCAGGGTTGGCACTGAGTGCCCCGTTGCCCGGTGCCACCGATAGGCTGCTCGTACACCATCTCCTTGAGCCACTGCGGTCCGTGCGCCGATGGGGCTACCACGCCGGGGTTAGGTGGATACAAGAGTATGTTTCAAACAACACGAGCCTTGAAACGGCACCGTGTCAGCTTTAACGGGCGGGCACGTGCACAGGAAGCTTCCCGGCGATCGCCAGGAATGCCTATTGGAAAACTCCCACCGTTTAAAATAATGATTGGAAAAGGGAGCGGAATTTCCTGATGTGCTCCGGAACATTGAAAATCCTGGCTGCAATTGTTGGGCCGAAATGATCGCGTCCTTTAATTCGTACTGCCCGATATCATCTCTCTTAAAATAATGAAGGGATTTCACCCAGCAGCATTTCACGCACACGCATATTCAGCCAGAGAGACACACACACACCACACACACACACACACACACACACATTCACACACACACACCACACACACACATTCACACACACACACCACACACACACACACACACACACACACACACATTCACACACACACACCACACACACACACACACACACATTCACACACACACACCATACACACACACATTCACACACACACACACACACATTCACACACACACACACACACACCATACACACACACATTCACACACACACACCACACACACACACACACACATTCACACACACACACCACACACACACACACACACACACATTCACACACACACACACACACCACACACACACACACACACACACACACATTCACACACACACACACACACACACACCACACACACACACACACACACACACATTCACACACACACACCACACACACACACATTCACACACACACACATACACATTCACACACACACACACACACACACACCACACACACACACATTCACACACACACACACACACACATTCACACACACACACACACACACATTCACACACACACACACAGACACATACACACGCATTCAGACACACACCCACCACACACACACATTCAAACAGAGAGATGCACATAGACACAGACACACACATTCAGAGTGAAAGACATGCACACGCACACATTCAGACAGAGAGAGAGACACACACACACACATTCAGACAGAGAGAGAGACACACACACACACACATTCAGACAGAGAGAGAGACACACACACACACATTCAGACAGAGAGACACACACATGCACACACTCCCCACAAACACACACACCACACGTTCAGACAGACACATTCAGACTGAGAGACACACACACACATACACTCACACAGACACAGACACACAGACAAACACACACACACTCACACAGACAGACACACAGGCACAAACACACACAAACACACACACACACAGATAGACATAAACACACACACACCCACAGATACACACAAACACACTCACACACGCACTCACACAGACACACACACACTCACAGACACTCATAGACACACACAGACACATACTCATACACACACACACACACAGATACACACAGACACAACAACAACAACTTGAATTTATATAGCACCTTTAACGTAGTAAAACATCCCAAGGCGTTTCACAGCAGTGTTATAAGACAAAACAGATAAATTTGACACCGAGCTATGATGAAATGATGGCAGGTGACCAGTCACAGAGATAGATTTGAAGGAGCACACACACAAACACACACATCTCCGATTCCCTCTCACTGCCCTTGGGCATCATCAGGATGAAGAAAGAAAGGACATGCAATGATATACTGCCTTTCACCACCTCAGGTCCTCACACAAAACTGGCTGCTGAGTATCCTACATTACAACAGTGACTACATTTCAAAAACTACTTGGGGACATACTGAGGTCATGGAAGGTACAGTATAAATGCAATTCTTTCTTTACAGACTTTTGTACCAAACACCGGGGATAACTGCCCTGCTCTTCTTTGAAATAGTGCCATGGAATGTTTTACATCTACCTGAGAGGGCAGAGGAAGCCTCGGTTTAACGTCTCATTTGCAAGACGGCACCTCCGACAGTGCGGCGCTCCCTCAGCATTGCACTGGGAGTGTCAGCCTAGATTTTTGTGCTCAAGTCTCTGGAGTCTGTCTTGAAACCACCACCTTCTGACTGGAGGTGAGGGTGCTGCCTATTGAGCCACGACTGACAACTGGGTGATCCTGGGCACGTAAGGGCCTTTGGCACTCCAGACCGGCTTCTCAATGTAAAAAGGAATCAGCACACATGGCTGTTTCCATGATAGATATTTTGGACAACAACTGAGCTTAGAGGCTGCCACCAATGAGTGTTGGGGTACAGAGCACTGCTCACACACCACAGCTTAAACCATGTTTATTCCCAGCTTCAAAACCCGTTGCTGAAAAAATATCACGGTGGCCGAATCAATATGTGTGAACCAGTAATTAGTGAATTCCTCAAGCACAATGGCCCAGCCAGCCAGGAGCAAGGGAAATTCAATGTGACAAAATTTTTCTCAACGTCAACAGATTTCAAAAACAGCATTAAGAGTCGAACACAAATCTTCAAACTGGGAGAAACTGAAAGACTGATCTTGAAGAAGACATTGACTCCTGAATGCTTAAAGGAACGGTACAGAGATTGCCTTCCCAGTATATGTAATCCACACTATAATTAATTAGGGAATGTGTGATGGACAGTGTAGAGGGAGCCTCACTGTAAATCTAACTCACACTGTCCCTGATTGGGGAGTGTGTGATGGACAGTGTAGAGGGAGCTTCACTGTAAATCTAACCCACACTGTCCCTGATTGGGAAGTGTGTGATTGACAGTGTAGAGGGAGTCTCACTGTATATCTAACCCACACTATACCTGATTGGGGAGTGTGTGATGGACAGTGTAGAGGGAGCCTCACTGTATATCTAACCAACACTGTCCCTGATTGGGGAGTGTTTGATGGACAGTGTAGAGGGAGTCTCACTGTATATCTAACCCAAACTATATCTGATTAAGGAGTGTGTGATGGACAGTGTAGAGGGAGCCTCACTGTATATCTAACCCACAATGTCCCTGATTGAGGAGTGTGTGATGGACAGTGTAGAGGGAATCTCACTGTATATCTAACCCACACTATACCTGATTGAGGAGTGTGTGATGGACAGTGTAGAGGGATCCTCACTGTATATCTAACCCACATTGTCCCTGATTGGGGAGTATGTGATGGACAGTGTAGACAGAGTCGCACTGTAAATCTAACCCACACTATACCTGATTGGGCAATGTGTGATGGACAGTGTAGAGGGAACCTCACTGTATATCTAACCCACATTGTCCCTGATTGGGGAGTGTGTGATGGACAGTGTAGAGGGAGCTTCACTGTATATCTAACCCACATTATACCTGATTGAGGAGTGTGTGATGGACAGTGTAGAGGGAATCTCACTGTATATCTAACCCACACTATACCTGATTGAGGAGTGTGTGATGGACAGTGTAGAGGGATCCTCACTGTATATCTAACCCACATTGTCCCTGATTGGGGAGTGTGTGATGGACAGTGTAGACAGAGTCGCACTGTAAATCTAACCCACACTATACCTGATTGGGCAATGTGTGATCGACAGTGTAGAGGGAGCCTCACTGTATATCTAACCCACATTGTCCCTGATTGGGGAGTGTGTGATGGACAGTGTAGAGGGAGCTTCCCTGTATATCTAACCCACATTATACCTGATTGAGTAGTGTGCGATGGACAGTGTAGAGGGATCCTCACTATATATCTAACCCACACTATACCTGATTGAGGAGTGTGTGATGGACAGTGTAGCGGGAGTCTCACTGTATATCTAACCCACATTATACCTGATTGAGGAGTGTGTGATGGACAGTGTAGAGGGATCCTCACTGTATATCTAACCCACACTATACCTGATTGAGGAGTGTTTGATGGACAGTGTAGAGGGAGCCTCACTGTATATCTAACCAACACTGTCCCTGATTGGGGAGTATTTGATGGACAGTGTAGAGGGAGTCTCACTGTATATCTAACCCAAACTATACCTGATTAAGGAGTGTGTGATGGACAGTGTAGAGGGAGCCTCACTGTATATCTAACCCACAATGTCCCTGATTGGGGAGCGTGTGATGGACAGTGTAGAGGGAGCCTCACTGTATATCTAACCCACAATGTCCCGATTGAGGAGTGTGTGATGGACAGTGTAGAGGGAGTCTCACTGTATATCTAACCCACACTATACCTGATTGAGGAGTGTGTGATGGACAGTGTAGACGGAGTCGCACTGTATATCTAACCCACAATTTCCCTGATTGGGGAGTGTGTGATGGGCAGTGCAGAGGGAGCCTCACTGTATATTTAACCCACACTATACCTGATTGAGGAGTGTTTGATGGACAGTGTAGAGGGATCCTCACTGTATATCTAACCCACACTGTCCCTGAATGGGCAGTGTGTGATGGACAGTGTGAAGAGAGCCTCACTTTATATCTAACGCACACTATACCTGATTGGGGGGGTGTGTGATGGACAGTGTCTCTGTGTTGCAGTGTCCCTGACTACTTTGTGTGCGGGAAGTGTGTCCAGCTGCAGCTCCTGTCAGACCGCATGACGCACTGGAGCTGTGGATGGACTCACTCTGGAGCATGCGCGATGCTGAGAATGTTGTGGACAGCACTTTTAGTTAGTTGGTCACACTGCAGGTAAAGGTTAGGACAGATAGGGGATGGGTGACCAAGAGACAAGGCAAGAGCAGGAAGGTAGTGCAGGAGTCCCCTGCGGTCATTTCCCTCCAAAACAGATACACCGTTTTGGATACTGTTGGGGGAGATGACTTACCAGGGGAAGGCACCAGCAGCCAGATTCATGGCATGGGTGGCTCTGCTGCACAGAAGGGTGGGAAAAAGAGTGGGAGAGCTATAGTGATAAGGGACTCTATTATAAGGGGAATAGATAGGAGTTTCTGCAGCCGCAACCGAGACTCCAGGATGGTATGTTGCCTCCCTGGTGCAAGGGTCAAGGATATCTCGGAGCGGCTGCAGAGCATTCTGGAGAGGGAGGGTGAACAGCCAGTTGACGTGGTACATGTAGGTACCAACGATATAAGTAAGAAGCGGGAAGAGGTCCTACAAGCTGAATTTAGGGAGCTAGGAGTTAAACTAAAAAGTAGGACCTCAAAGGTAGTAATCTCTGGATTGCTACCAGTGCCACGTGCTAATCAGATTAGAGGGAGCAGGATAGTTAGAATAAATACGTGGCTTGAGCAGTGGTGCAAGAGAGAGGGATTCAAATTCCTGGGACATTGGAACCAGTTCTGGGGGAAGTGGGACCTGTACAAAAGGGATGGTCTGAACTTGGGCAGGACGGGAACTGATGTCCTGGGGATAACATTTGCTAATGCAGTTCTGGAGTGTTTAAACTAATATGACAGGGGGATGGGAACCTATGCAGTGAGACAGGGCAAAGTAATACGGAGTCAGAAACAGATGGTAGGAAGGTAAAATGTAATAGTGGAAGGCTGAGTAAACAAAGGCAAGAAACAAAAAGGGCCACACTACATCATAATTCTAAAAGGACAAAGGGTGTTAAAAAAACAAGCCTGAAGGCTTTGTGTCTTAATGCAAGGAGTATCCATAATAAGGTGGATGAATTAACTGTGCAAATAGATGTTAACAAATATGATGTGATTGGGATTACAGAGACGTGGCTCCAGGATGATCAGGGCTGGGAACTCAACATCCAGGGGTATTCAACATTCAGGAAGGATAGAATAAAAGGAAAAGGAGGTGGGGTAGCATTGCTGGTTAAAGAGGAGATTAATGCAATAGTTAGGAAGGACATTAGCTTGGATGATGTGGAATCTATATGGGTAGAGCTGCAGAACACCAAAGGGAAAAATACGTTAGTGGGAGTTGTGTACAGACCTCCAAACAGTAGTAGTGATATTGGGGAGGGCATCAACAAGGAAATTAAGGGTGCATGCAATAAAGGTGCAGCAGTTATCATGGGTGACATTAATATGCATATAGATTGGGCTAACCAAACTGGAAGCAATACGGTGGAGGAGGATTTCCTGGAGTGCATAAGGGTTGGTTTTCTAGACCAATATGTCGAGGAACCAACTAGGGGGGAGGCCATCTTAGACTGGGTGTTGTGTAATGAGAGAGGATTAATTAGCAATCTCGTTGTGCGAGGCCCCTTGGGAAAGAGTGACCATAATATGGTGGAATTCTACATTAGGATGGAGAATGAAACAGTTAATTCAGAGACCATGGTTCAGAACTTAAAGAAGGTTAACTTTGAAGGTATGAGGCGTGAATTGGCTAGGATAGATTGGCGAATGATACTGAAGGGGTTGACTGTGGATGGGCAATGGCAGACATTTAGAGACCGCATGGATGAACTACAATAATTGTACATCCCTGTCTGGCGTAAAAATAAAAAAGGGAAGGTGGCTCAACCGTGGCTGTCAAGGGAAATCAGGGATAGTATTAAAGCCAAGGAAGTGGCATACAAATTGGCCAGAAATAGCAGAGAACCCGGGGACTGGGAGAAATTTAGAACTCAGCAGAGGAGGACAAAGGGTTTGATTAGGGCAGGGAAAATAGAGTACGAGAGGAAGCTTGCAGGGAACATTAAGACGGACTGCAAAAGCTTCTATAGATATGTAAAGAGAAAAAGGTTAGTAAAGACAAACGTAAGTCCCCTGCAGTCAGAATCAGGGGAAGTCATAACGGGGAACAAATAAATGGCAGACCAATTGAACAAGTACTTTGGTTCGGTATTCACTAAGGAGGACACAAACAACCTTCCGGATATAAAAGGACTCAGAGGGTCTAGTAAGAAGGAGGAACTGAGGGAAATCCTTATTAGTCGGGAAATTGTGTTGGAGAAATTGATGGGATTGAAGGCCGATAAGTCCCCAGGGCCTGATGGACTGCATCCCAGAATACTTAAGGAGGTGACCTTGGAAATAGCGGATGCATTGACAGTCATTTTCCAACATTCCATTGACTCTGGATCAGTTCCTATGGAGTGGAGGGTAGCCAATGTAACCACACTTTTTAAAAAAGGAGGGAGAGAGAAATCAGGGAATTATAGACCAGTCAGAGTGACATCGGTAGTGGGTAAAATGATGGAATCAATTATTAAGGATGCCATAGCAGTGCATTTGGAAAGAGGTAACATGATAGGTCCAAGTCAGCATGGATTTGTGAAAGGGAAATCATGCTTGACAAATCTTCTGGCATTTTTTGAGGATGTTTCCAGTCGAGTGGACAAGGGAGAACCAGTTGATGTGGTGTATTTGGACTTTCAGAAGGCCTTCGACAAGGTCCCACACAAAAGATTAATGTGCAAAGTTAAAGCACATGGGATTGGGGGTAGTGTGCTGACGTGGATTGAGAACTGGTTGGCAGACAAGAAGCAAAGAGTAGGAGTAAATGGGTACTTTTCAGAATGGCAGGCAGTGACTAGTTGGGTACCGCAAGGTCCTGTGCTGGGGCCCCAGCTGTTTACATTGTACATTAATGATTTAGACGAGGGGATTAAATGTAGTATCTCCAAATTTGCGGATGACACTAAGTTGGGTGGCAGTGTGAGCTGCGAGGAGGATGCTATGAGGCTGCAGAGTGACTTGGATAGCTTAGGTGAGTGGGAAAATGCATGGCAGATGAAGTATAATGTGGATAAATGTGAGGTTATCTACTTTGGTGGTAAAAACAGAGAGATAGACTATTATCTGAATGGTGACAGATTAGGAAAAGGGGAGGTGCAACGAGACCTGGGTGTCATGATACATCAGTCATTGAAGGTTGGCATGCAGGTACAGCAGGCGGTTAAGAAATCAAATGGCATGTTGGCCTTCATAGCGAGGGGATTTGAGTACAGGGGCAGGGAGGTGCTACTACAGTTGTACAGGGCCTTGGTGAGGCCACACCTGGAGTATTGTGTACAGTGTTGGTCTCCTAACTTGAGGAAGGACATTTTTGCTATTGAGGGAGTGCAGCGAAGGTTCACCAGACTGATTCCCGGGATGGCGGGACTGACCTATCAAGAAAGACTGGATCAACTGGGCTTGTATTCACTGGAGTTCAGAAGAAAGAGAGGCGACCTCATAGAAACGTTTAAAATTCTGACGGGTTTAGACAGGTTAGATGCAGGAAGAATGTTCCCAATGTTGGGGAAGTCCAGAACTATAGTCTAAGGATAAGGGGTAAGCCATTTGGGACCGAGATAAGCAGAAACTTCTTCATCCAGAGAGTGGTGAACCTGTGGAATTCTCTACCACAGAAAGTTGTTGATGCCAATTCACTAAATATATTCAAAAATGAATTAAATGTAGTCCTTACTACTAGGGGGATCAAGGGGTATGGCGAGAAAGAAGGAATGGGGTACTGAAGTTGCATGTTTCGCAATGAACTCATTGAATGGCGATGCAGGCTCGAAGGGCCGAATGGCCTACTCCTATACCTATTTTCTATGTGTCTATGTTTCTATATACAGTGAGGCTCCGTCTACACTGTCCATCAAACACTCCCAGGGTAGAGGGAGCCACACTGTATATCTAACCCACACTATACCTGATTGGGGAGTGTGTGATGGAGACGGTACAGGGAGCCTCACTGTATATCTAACCCACACTGTCCCTGATTGGGGAGTGTTTGATGGATAGTGTAGAGGGAGCCTCACTTTAAATCTAACCCACACTATACCTGATTGGGGAGTGTGTGATGGGCAGTGTAGAGGGAGCCTCACTGTAAATCTATCCCACACTATACCTGATTGGCGAGTGTGTGATGGACAGTGTAGAGGGAGCCTCACTGTATATCTAACCCACACTGTCCCTTATTGGGGAGTGTGTGATGGACAGTGTAGAGGGAGCCTCACTATATCTAACCCGCACTATATCTGATTGGGGAGTGTGTGATGGACAGTGTAGAGGGAGCCTCACTGTATATCTAACCCACACTATACCTGAATGGGGAGTGTGTGATGGATAGTGTAGAGGGAGCCTCACGGTATATCTAACCCACACTATACCTGATTGGGGAGTGTGTGATGGAAAGTGTAGAGGGACCCTCACTGTATATCAAAACCACACTATACCTGATTGAGGAGTGTGATGGACAGTGTAGCGGGAGCCTCACTGTATATCTAACTCACACTCTACCTGATTGTCCATCAAACACTCCCCAATCAGGTATCGTGTGAGTTAGATTAACAGCGAGGCTCTGTCTACACTGTCCATCAAACACGTACCAGTGTAGAGGGAGCCCCATTGTATATCTAACCCACACTGTCCCTGATTGGGTGATGGACAGTGTAGAGTGAGTCTCACTGTATATCTAACCCACATTATATCTGATTCGGGAGTGTGTGATGGACAGTGTAGAGGGAGCCTCACTGTATATCTAACCCACACTGTCCCTGATTGGGTAATGTGTGATGGGCAGTGTAGAGGGAGACTCACTGTAAATCTAACCCACACTATACCTGATTGGGGACTGTGATAGACAGTGTAGAGGGAGCCTCATCTGTATATCTAACCCACGCTGTCCCTGATTGGGGAGTGTATGATGGACAGTGTAGAGGGACTCTCACTGTATATCTAACCCACACTATACCTGATTGGGGAGTATGTGTTGGACAGTGTAGAGGGACCCTCACTGTATATCTAACCCACACTATACCTGATTGGGGAGTGTGTGATGGACAGTGTAGAGGGAGCCTCACTATATATCTAACTCACACTATACCTGATTGTCCATCAAACACTCCCCAATCTGGTATCGTGTGAGTTAGATATACAGTGAGGCTCTGTCTACACTGTCCATCAAACACGTACCAGTGTAGAGGGATCCCCATTGTATATCTAACCCACACTATACCTGATTGGGGAGTCTGTGATGGACAGTGTAGAGGGAGCCTCACTGTATATCTAACCCACTCCATACCTGATTGGGGAGTGTTTGATGGATAGTGTAGAGGGAGCCTCACTGTATATCTAACCCACACTGTCCCTGATTGGGTAATGTGTGATGGGCAGTGTAGAGGGAGACTCACTGTAAATCTAACCCACACTATACCTGATTGGGGAGTGTGTGATGGACAGTGTAGAGGGAGCCTCACTGTATATCTAACCCACACTATACCTGATTGGGGAGTGTGTGATGGACAGTGTAGAGGGACCCTCACTGTATATCTAACCCACACTATACCTGATTGGGGAGTCTGTGATGGACAGTGTAGAGGGAGCCTCACTGTATATCTAACCCATGCTGTCCCTGATTGGGGAGTGTTTAATGGATAGTGTAGAGGGAGCCTCACTGTATATCTAACCCACACTGTCCCTGATTGGGTAATGTGTGATGGGCAGTGTAGAGGGAAACTCACTGTAAATCTAACCCACACTATACCTGATTGGGGAGTGTGTGATGGACAATGTAGAGGGAGCCTCACTGTATATCTAACCCACACTATATCGGATTGGGTAGTGTGTGATGGACAGTGTAGAGGGACTCTCACTGTATATCTAACCCACACTATACCTGATTGGGGAGTGTTTGATGGACAGTGTAGAGGGAGCCTCACTGTATATCTAACCCACACTATACCTGATTGGGGAGTGTTTGATGGACAGTGTAGAGGGAGCCTCACTGTATATCTAACCCACATTATACCTGATTGGGGAGTGTGTGGTGGACAGAGTAGAGAGAACCTCATTGTGTATCTAATCCGTCATCATAGGCAGTCCCTCAAAATCGAGGAAGACTTGCTTCCACTCTAAAAGTGAGTTCTTATGTGACTGAACAGTCCAATTCAGGAATCATTGTCCCTGTCACAGGTGGGACAGACCGGCGTTGAGGGAAGAGGTGGGTGGGCCAGGTTTGCCGCACGCTCCTTCCGCTGCCTTCGCTTGATTTCTGAATGTTCTCGGCGATGAGACTCGAGGCGCTCAGTGCATTCCCGGATGCACTTCCTCCACTTAGGGTGGTCTTTGGCCAGGGACTTCCCGGTGTCAGTGGGGATGATGTCATCGCCACGTGCAGCGTCTCTCCACCGCTCCGATCCAATCCCTCAACGCCCTGCAAGGGAAATCGCCCTGAGGCTGGCAGGAGCGGATGTCAATGCCAACTTTGTGGGCCATGAAGCTGGCCAACATCCTCCCCCAGGGCGCTGTTTAAAGGGGAGGGCCCTACACGCCATTTTTTTTGTCGGCCCACTCTCAGATCAGCTCAAGCACGGACTTGGCTGCCAGGCTGCTGGCCCACTCACACGCTGGGCCCTGGTGGCCCACTGGATCGTTCAGTTAGCACCGCCAAAGGAAGTGCAACGTGCGAGATTGCTCTCCACGTATCGTGAATATTGTGTCTGTAAGCACTCTTGTAATGACTCCACGAGGTAAGGTATGGTACTTGAACTGTGGTGACCTTAGTCCATTTCTTCCAGCTCCTGAGTGAGGGTACAGTAAGGTGAGCTCCATTATAAACCTGGTTACCTGTCGTGTACAGGTGACCCCGAGGTCTTAACCAGTTGCACCCTCTGGTGGTATAAGCATAGTATATACAGTGTGAAGGTGCACCCAGTAGTTTGATGTAACTGTACATTGAACGTACATGTTTATATACTTATGTTATACATACACAACAGTGAATCTGTGCAATTCTCTGCCCCAGAGAGCTGTGGAGGCTGGGTCATTGAATATATTTAAGGCGCAGATAGACAGATTTTTGAACGATCAGGGAGCAAAGGGTTATGGGAGCGCGCAAGGAAGTGGAGCTGAGTCCATGATCAGATCAGCCATGAACGTATTGAATGGCGGAGCAGGCTCGAGGGGCCAGGTGGCCGACTCCTGCTCCTATTTCTTATGCTCTTATGTTCCTTTGCGGGGCAGTCAGGGATATTCCGTGGTGGAAGCGGATCTTCTGCATCAGGCACCAAAAGCCACGGCTCCAGACGGTTCGTGCCCCCAATCGGGGCGCGGGGCAATTTCTCCCCCACGGGGCCTTTCAGGCCACAAAGAAGTCCACTTTCTGCACTGGTGGCCAGCGTAATGACGCCACGAAGGACCTCCAGTCCAAACGTGCCCATGCTAATTGGCCGACCGTCGATGTGCGATTCAATCTGACTGCCTGCGAACTGGAACCGGTTTAGAGGGACAGAAGCAGAGCCGGTGGGCCCAGCCAGACCCTTCGCGGGACCCCCTCGGACCCAGGGGTCCCTGCCGTTGCCGGGTCCACATCCGGGGAACGGCGGGCTGCCTGTGAGCCACAGCGCCCGGGGACGCGAGGGCGGGGGGCGGGGGGGGGGCTGATGTATGAAGGGGCTGCAGCACGCCTGAGCACTGATCTGTTCTCACCTGGGCTGCACATGAACCTGAGAGAGAGAGTGCGATGAAAGGCTCCCACTGTACGACAGCGGGCTACAGTTCAACACTTTGCTGATGTTGGAATGTGAGTAGGAAGGTTTGATTTCTGCAGATCAGAAAAATAAATTGAATGAACATAGAAACTGTCACAATTTTCTGCTTAAAGTCTCTCTTCCCCCCCCCCCACCCAACGCCCCCAGCCCCGGCCCCCCACCTCCCCCCCCCCACCTTCCCATCAATGCCGTTTAAGGTTAGACCCCAGGAGTATTCACAAATATCTAACTGTTCCACGAGGTCGACTGGAATGAATGGAAAGCACCAATTTATTTACTTTCAAACTTCGAATAATTTTTGCTGACTTTGAAGTTACAAATTGGACCTCATTCATCCGCCAAAATGGAGGGAGGGAACGGAACTGGGGAATGATCAAGGGTTAACCCATGCTTCACCTGACACTGTGGAGCAGAAATTCGGTATTGGGCCATGTGGGGCGCTAACAGAGATGAGGCGGGACTTTTGCATCCAGCGCAAAGGTGCCACCCTGCCTGCAAAATTGGGATTACCGCTCCCGAGAGGAACATAAAAACATAAGAAATAGGAGCAGGAGTCAGCCATTTGACCCCTCGAGCCTGCTCCACCATTTAATAAGATCATGGCTGATCCGATCATGGACTCAGCTCCACCTCCCTGCCCGCTCCCCATAACCCTTCACTCCCTTATCACTCAAAAATCTGTCTATCTCCGCCTTAAGTATATTCAATGACCCAGCCTCCACAGCTCTCTGGGCAGAGAATTCCACAGATTTATAACCCAGTGAGAGAAGAAATTCCTCCTCACCTCAGTTTTAAATGGGTGACCCCTTATTCTGAAACTATGCTCCCTAGTTCTAGATTTCCCCTCGGGAAGAAGATGTCCCTAGTTTTAGATTTCCCCACGGGGGGAGATGTCCCTAGTTCTAGATTTCCCCACGGGAAGATGTCGCTAGTTCTAGATTTCCCAACGGGGAGAAGATGTCCCTAGTTCGAGATTTCCCCACGGGGGGAAGATGTCCCTAGTTCTAGATTTCACCACGGGGAGAAGATGTCCCTAGTTCAAGATTTCCCCATGGGGAGAAGATGTCCCTAGTTCTAGATTTCCCCACGGGGAGAAGATGTCCCTAGTTCGAGATTTCCCCACGGGGAGAAGATGTCCCTAGTTCTAGATTTCCCCACGGGGAGAAGATGTCCCTAGTTCGAGATTTCCCCACGGGGAGAAGATGTCCCTAGTTCGAGATTTCCCCACGGGGAGAAGATGTCCCTAGTTCGAGATTTCCCCACAGGGAGAAGATGTCCCTAGTTCGAGATTTCCCCACGGGGAGAAGATGTCCCTAGTTCTAGATTTCCCCACGGGGAGAAGATGTCCCTAGTTCTAGATTTCCCCACGGGGAGAAGATGTCCCTAGTTCGAGATTTCCCCACGGGGGAGAAGATGTCCCTAGTTCGAGATTTCCCCACGGGGAGAAGATGTCCCTAGTTCTAGATTTCCCCACAGGGAGAAGATGTCCCTAGTTCGAGATTTCCCCACGGGGGAGAAGATGTCCCTAGTTCGAGATTTCCCCACGGGGAGAAGATGTCCCTAGTTCCAGATTTCCCCACGGGGAGAAGATGTCCCTAGTTCTAGATTTCCCCACGGGGAGAAGATGTCCCTAGTTCGAGATTTCCCCACGGGGAGGAGATGTCCCTCATTCTAGATTTCTCCACGGGGAGAAGATGTCCCTAGTTCTAGATTCCTCCACGGGGAGAAGATGTCCCTAGTTCTAGATTTCGCCACAGGGAGAATATGTCCCTAGTTCTATATTTCCCCACGGGGAGAAGATGTCCCTAGTTCTAGATTTCCCCACGGGGAGAAGATGTCCCTAGTTCTAGATTTCCCCACGGGGAGAAGATGTCCCTAGTTCGAGATTTCCCCACGGGGAGAAGATGTCCCTAGTTCGAGATTTCCCCACGGGGAGAAGATGTCCCTAGTTCGAGATTTCCCCACGGGGAGAAGATGTCCCTAGTTCGAGATTTCCCCACGGGGAGAAGATGTCCCTAGTTCTAGATTTCCCCACGGGGGGAAACATTCTCTCTGTATCTGCCTTGTTCAGCCCCCTCAGAATCTTATACGTTTCAAAAAGATAACGTCGGGCGCTATCGGTGGTGAGACCAGGGGCAGTAAGCACGGGGGTTTTCCCGCACTACGCGCCCACTCCATGTAACACTGGCGGGAGCACCGGGCTCTCCCCTTCCGGTAAAGGGGAGGGTACGGTGCGAGCTCTGCAGTGGGGTAGAGGGGCCACCGATTGTGGTGCTGTGGCCGCTGCCCGGCATGGAGGCAGAGTGCCGGGCTGCACCATCGCGGCACAGACCCCGTAGAAGCCTAAGTCGGCAAACAGAAATGGCGGCACGCTCCTCGCCTTTACTTTCCGCCCAGCGAGCGGAGTGCTGGCCCGGTACACAACCCACGATGCTGGCGCGTATATCACCCGCTCCGGGGCGAAAACGGGTCGTTGCGCACGGCGATGACGGCATCATCACCAGCGAAGCGGCCCGGGGCACTACCGACGGGAGCGGGGCAATTTTGAGGGAGGTAGTTGCACCCACCCCCCCCCGACCCAAAACGAGAATTCGCTTGTGCCCTGTTAGCGACCCCCCAGGGGCCACTATCGGAAGGCGCAAACAATGCGAATTTCTCTCCCCCTGCCCCCGCCGCGCCGTGAGTTTAAACCCTCTCATCAGATTCCCAGTGCGTGCCCACGTTTCAAATGCGAGAAATTCTGGGATCCCCGGTCTGAGCCCGGCACGCTGATGGAATGAAAGACTCGCCGCCCGGACAGGGTTATAAGGTCCTACATCCGAAAATGTCACGACCGGCTCAGGTACACCTTGGACTTATACAGGATGGAGCTCGCTTATGCAATGTCCAACCTCAGGAACCCACCCTTACTGGAGCAGGGTGAAGCGTTTGGTTCCTGTACAGCCCTCGCTATGGCCTCTGTGAGGGAAATTGGCGCTGAAATCAGCTGTCAGACGTCTCCAGCTGTCCTGGTTAACCCTTGCCACTGGATAAAGGCCGAGCTCTGTCAAGCCCCGTGTGGTGGCTGATGTGTGACGGTCACCACACGTTAAAACAATCCAGGCTCAGGCATCTTCCACCCTTCAATTGGAGTTCAGGCCTGGAATATCGGGCCCTCCATTGAGACATCTGTCAATCCATCCCTTTTTGATGTGGAAGCAAGTCACCCTCGTTTCGAGGGACCGCCTATGATGATGATGAATGGGACCCTCGCCTCTGAGTCAGAAGGTTGTGGATTCAAGTCCAACTCCAGGACCTTGAGCACAATCAAATCCAGGCTGACACTCCAGTGCAGTGCTGAGGGAGTGCTGCACTGCCGGAGGTGCCGTCTTTCGGATGAGACGTTAAACCGAGGCCCCGTCTGCTCCCTCAGGTGGACGTAAAAGATCCCACACTGTCTCGAAGGCGAACGGGATAGTTATCCCCGGTGTCCTGGGCCAATATTTATCTCCCAAGCAACATCACGGAAAAAAAATGACCACGTTGCTGTTTGTGGGAGCTTGCTGTGCGCGGGTTGGCTGCCTCATTACAACAGTGACTCCACTTCAAAAGTACTTCATTGGCTATAAAGTGCTCTGGGACGACCTGAGCTGCTATAAAAATACAAGTTATTTTTTTCCAATAATAAGGGTGTTGATACCGAGAAACAATGTCAGAGGCCGGTGTGAAACAGTCCCTTTGTGTGGTGCTGGGCTGTTGGCAAAGTGTTTTTAGTACTTGAAGCCTCACAGGAAATCTCAGTGGTGGGAAACGGTTCAAAATATGAACTGAAGAATATTTTTTAAAAGAACTACTGGCAATAACTTTCCGCTCCAAGCCAGCCTCTCTAAATCCTGCAGTTGATTGTTGCTCCTCATAATTGCCCCCCCCCCCCACCCCCTCAGTTATCGATCCAACCAGGCAACTCCCTGAAGTTACATAATAAAAAACAACCTTGGAGAGAGAAGCAGGGTTAACGTTTCAGGTCGACGACCCTTCATCAGAACTGGAGAATGTTCGAAATGTAACAGATTCTTAAGGAAGTGTTGGGGTCCTGAAAGGGGGAAGGAGGGGAGGTAAGGAGAGAACAAAAGGGAAGGTCTGTGATAGGGTGGAAGGCAGGAGAGATTAGAGGGACAAAAGGGGGTGATGGGACGAATTGAAATGGTAGTGGCCGGAGTTAGAGAAAGGTTGGTCTAGATAGGGTGTGAATGGCAGAATAATGACCAGCTGCCATTGGAGACAGAGAGAAAAAAACACAAGCTCGAGGGGAAGTGTGGGGGAAGGGAGCCAAAGGTGGGCAGAGGCTGTGCTCTGAAATTGTCGCACTCGATGTTGAGTTCAGAAGGCTGGAAGGTGCCGAAACGAAAGATGAGGTGCTGTTCCTTGAGCTTGCGTTGAACTTCGTGGGAACAGTGTAGGAGACCGAGGACGGAGAGGTCAGAGTGGGAGTGGAGCGGGGAATTAAAGTGACAGGCGACAGGAAGCTCGGGGTCACGGACTGAACGGAGGTGTTCCGCAAAGCGGTCGCCCAACCTGCCCAATCAGCAGCCAGCTTGAAGTTACATCTCAGGTTCATTCCGGTTTAGTTCTCCTCTCCTCTCCTAAAGGCGTTCCTGTTTCTGTTCCATGCTCACCAAACTGCACTTCACCAAAATGGTCCAGACAGTGAGTTGGTAACAAAGACAGACTTGCATTTCTATAGCACCTTTCGTCACCACCGGATGTCTCAAAGCGCTTTTACAACCAATAAAGTGTTCTCACTGTTGTAATGCAGGAAACGCGGCAGCCAACTTGCGCACAGCAAGCTCCCACAAACAGCAAGGTGATAATGAGCAGATCATCTGTTCTTTGTTATGTTGATTGAGGGATAAATACTGGTTCAGAACACCGGGAGATAACTCCCCTGCTCTGCTTCGAAATAATGCCATGGGATCTTTTGCGTCCACCTGAGAGAGCAGACGGGGCCTCGGGGGTCTGAAAGACGGCACCTCCAACAGTGCAGCGCTGGCACTGGGAGTACCAGTCGGGATTATATTCATCTACCGGGATAGGAGGAGGGAGCAGAATCTAATCCTATCCCAGGATGATTTCCCTGCCGCCTCCCACCCCTGCCCATCGCACAACTCACCTGTAGCACTCATTAAGAATGAAGAACAGGAGTGGGCCATTCGGCCCCTCGAGTCTGCTCCACCATTCAATGAGATGATGGCTGATCTTCTACCTCAACTCCACTTTGCTGCACTGTCCCCATATCCCATTCCATGGACCATAGGCATTTCCTGCACGGAAGAAGGCCATTCGGCCCATTGTGACTGTGTCAGCTCTCTTTGCAGAGCAAATCTAATCCCACTGCTCCGTTCTTTCCCTATAGCCCTGTATTTCTCTCAAATATCGATCGACTTTTCCTTAAAGGTTGCAATGTTCCCTGCCTCAACCGTTCCCTGCGGCAAAGCATTCAATGCCCCACCTACCCTCTGGGGAAAGAAATGTCTCCAAACATCTCTCTTTACTCGCTCAGTGGCAACTTAAAAACTTCAACGCAGTTCACAGTACAGGAGGGGGCCACTCGGCCCTTCATGTCAGTGCTGGCCCTTTCCCAGAGCAACCCCAAACCTCTCCCACTTCCTCGTGCTCTGGTTCTCTCCCGATAGCCCAGCACCTTCCTCAGCTTCAAGTGTTTAACTACTCTTCCTGGAAAGATTCAATGGTCTCTGCCTGAACCACTCCCTGTGGTGAAACATTCCAGGCTCCAACATGCCCAACGCTACACACAGTACTCGAACTGTGGCCTAACCAATGTTTTGAACACATTTATCATCACTTCTTTACTCTATGTGCTCCAGCTCACTATTCACAAAACCTAAAATTCTGTTGGCCATTGTTTTTTGATAACTTTGTCATTCTGCACTTACACTTTCCGGAACTTCTGTATTGGCATCTCTTAGCCTGTCTCAACACCAACAAAAACCTGCATTTATATAGCGCCTTTCACATAATAAACCGTCCCAAGGCACGTAATTGCCGCGTAAATCAGACAAGAATTAACACCGAGCCACATAAGGAGATATTAGGACAGGAGCTCGGTCACAGTGGGAGGGTTTAAGGAGCGTCGAGAAGGAGGAAAGTGAGGTGGAGAGGTTTAGGGAGGGAGTTCCAGAGCTTGGGGCCCAGGCAGCTGAAGGTCTATACTCATTGGAGTTTAGAAGATTGAGAGGTGATCTTATTGAAATATTTAAGATGCTGAAGGGGCTCGACAAGATGGATGCAGAGAGGATGTTTCCCCCCGTGGGGGAATCTAGAACTAGGGGGCATAGTTTCAGAATCAGGGGCCGCCCATTTAAAACTGAGATGAGGAGGAATTTCTTTTCTCAGAGGGTTGTAAATCTGTGGAATTCTCTGCCCCAGAGAGCTGTGGAGGCTGGGTCATTGAATATATTTAAGGCGGAGATAGACAGATTTTTGAGCGATAAGGGAATAAAGGGTTATGGGGAGCGGGCAGGGAAGTGGAGTTGAGTCCATGATCAGATCAGCCATGATCTTATTCAATGGTGGAGCTGGCTCGATGGGCCGAATGGCCGACTCCTGCTCCTATTTCTTATGTTCTAACAGTGGCTACACTTGAAAAAGTGCTTCATTGGGATGTCATGAGGGCACTATATAAGTGCTCATTCTGATATTCAATTTGTGACCAAGAGAAATTCTTTGAAAGCCTTCCCTTGTTAATTCATGCCTGCATTATCATGGGACAATGAAGTCAATGGAAATAAATCGGCTTCTATTTCTAAAAGCTGGCTTTCAGTGTTCCGGTTTTCAGTTTCGAACTTTCCGGATGCACGACTGGTAAAACAAGAAGGAGCTGGCGTCCGATTGCTGTACCCGAGCACGGACCCCTACGTTGGTCTGGTACCAACCCGGGGGGGGGTGGGGGAGGCACATAGAGGGCACCAGCGAGAGAGCAAGTGTGCAAAGGTGAAGTGAGGGAGGCGCGCAGGAGACCCCCACCCCCGTCAGCGGGAAAGCAGGGCGGGGGAAGACAACAGAAAGTCACAGCACCGAGGGCAAGACTCGACAGGGGAGAGACTCTGAAAACACTTGGATGTTTTACGGGAAAGTATTACATCGAATTACACAGGGTTTATAACGCAGAGACAGGCCATTGGGCCCAACAGGTCTATGTCGGTAGTTTATGCTCCACACGAAACTCCTCCCACTTTACTACAGCCCTCCCGATCAATATATCCTTCTGTCCCTTTCTCCCGCATGTAATTATCGAGCTTCCCCTTAAGTACATCGATACTGTTCGCTTCAACTACTCACTGTGGTAGTGAGTTCCACATTCTCACCACTCTCTGAGTAAAGTGATTTCTCCTGAATTCCCTTTTGGATTTTGTTAAGTATGGAAGAACTCCACAAGACTGAGTACTGTGAGCTAAAACTGATGTGACCTTAGTCTCTTTAATACAACTCCAGAGTGCCCAAGCAGCATGGCAGACAACCTTTTATACTCCCTTGCACAAGGTGTGCAGGTGACCCTTGGGCCTCCAACAGTTGCGCTCTCTGGTGGCAAGTCTTACACAGTTACAATGCTTACCTACGTAACAGATTTAATGCTGACTATCTTATATTTTATGGCCTCCTCTACAAGTGGAAACATCTTTTCTACGTCTACCCTATCAAACCCCTTCATAATCTTATCAGGCCAGCCCTCAGCCATCCCTTTTCTCGAGAAACGAGCTCCAGCTGATAGCTCAGTGAGAAGAAGGGGGTAGATTCTCCTGTGCCCACGCCTGGGGGCTATCAGATGCTGTGGGTGCAGGGAACGCAGGGAGGTGGGGAGGGGAGATCGCGCCTCTAAGGGAGCTGACTGCCTTCACCGTCCATCCAATTAAAAGGTTGCAAAATTGGGCGGTCTCCGTTAGCGCTGTGCTAGCGGCCTGATTGTCTTGTATTCATTGTCCTTGTAGGTATCAGCTGGTGTTCAGTGGGCGATACTCTGGCCTCTGGGCCAGAGACCTGAGCACCTAATCTGCAGTCCTGCACTGCCGGGGGTGCCGTCTTTCAGATGAGATGTCAAACCGAGGTCCCATCTGCCCTCTCAGGTGGATGTAAAAGATCCCATGGCACTGTTTCAAAGAAGAGCAGGGGAGTCCCTGGTGTCCTGGTCAATATTTATTCCTCAATCAACATAACCAAAACAGATGGTCTGGTCATTATCACATTGCTGTTTGTGGGAGCTTGCTGTGCACAAATTGGCTGCTGTGTTTCCCACATTGCAACAGTGACTGCACTCCAATAGTACTTCACTGGCTGTAAAACACTTTGGGATGTCCGGAGGTTGTGAAAGGCGCTATATAAATACAAGTCTTTCTTCCCTGTTATTGCCCCAGAGCAGGAACAGGGAGTATCATAGAATTGAATCTTAGAATGATACAGCATGGAGGGACGCCATTCAGACCATCGTGCCTGTGTTGTCTCTGTGAAAGAGCTGTCGCATTCCGTCCCGCTCTTCAACTATATATCCAACTCCCTTTTGAAAGTCCCCCCGCCCTTTCAGTCAGTGCGTTCCTAATCACAACAATCGCAGCACAAAAAAAATGTCTCCTCATCTCCCCCCTCTGGTTCTTTTGCCAATTACCTTAAATCTGAGTCCCCTGGTTACTGACCCTTTCTCCTTCTCTGCTCAATCTAAACTCGTCATGATTTTGAATGTCTCCATCAGATAAACCTTATGACAGCGGGGCTGGGCACCTGACACTGGCAGTCTCAGTCAGACAGGTGAGGAGGATGGCTGGGGACTGCTCGAGCGAGTGTCTTGCTAGTGCTGTGGGAGGATAGACGCACCAACGTTAGCGTCCTCGACCAGGCCAACATCCCCAGCATCGAAGCACTGACCACACTTGATCAGCTCCGCTGGGCAGGCCACATTGTCCGCATGCCAGACACGAGACTCCCAAAGCAAGCGCTCTACTCGGAACTCCAGCACGGCAAATGAGCCAAAGGTGGGCAGAGGAAATGTTACAAGGACACCCTCAAAGCCTCCCGGATAAAGTGCAACATCCCCACTGTTAGTGCGAATGAATCCTGGAAGAATCACTCAGCACTCGGGTCAGTTCCAAACGTCAAAACGGTTTTATTTACGCCAGCGGGGAGAAAGCCTCTGGGTAACACCAGGCACTCCTCTCCGCCGAACAAAGAAATTCATCGATACTTATATGTTTTACAACAGTTTACTACAGTTCCTCAGCATATTTCGGCTGGACACAATCCAATCATAACGAGTATAGATTACATACAGGTTTATTTGGGTCAATGGAATTTGCCCCTAAGTAGCAGGGGACTGCGTGATCACTTCATGTTCAGCTAGGGGGTTACTCATGGTCTTGTGATGTTTTCCAAGCCCCCCTTATCTACTGTCCTTTGGTTCTGTGTACGCATTTTAACACTGTTACAAGAGTACCATGTTTAGCATTTTACCAGGACATCTTGTCTGGGGATCTGGAGGTTGTTGATTAGAGACATCTGCTGAACATGCCTTTTTGTGTATTCCTGTGTGAGGAAAGGCAGTCATGTCAGTTAACTAGGAATGTGGTCAAGTCGGCTAGCTAAGTTCCCCTAACGCTTTACAGAATCTCTGGCAGATAGCCTGGTCATCACCAGGTGTTAGCTTCTGGTCTACTCATCGGTTATCCATGCATGTCAAAATCGGAGGTAAGGGTTAGGTTATCCATATTCTTTATAGTCGTATCATCTCTATCGCTTCATGTTCCTGTCTGAGCTGCCGTCAGGTTTGAATTTGAGCATGTTGTGCTCGAGCCTGCACGATGACACATCTAAATATTATCCAAACTCTAATCAACATCAATGCCACCACTAATCCTCTACAAAGTCCATCTGTCGTACCTTTATGTTCTTTCAGCTGGAACCAGTGCTTCCATCGACCCCTACCTTTCATATTCATGCAAGCACACGTATCTCTACTAATTAATACCTCATATGGTCCGCTCCTGGTTTCTCTGCTACCTCCTTAACCATTACCTTCCCGCCCGCCTCGGGGATTATAGCCGAGGCGGTTATCACACCACCTTCATCCTCCTTCTTCTGCCTTTCCCAGACGTCCTGTCGCATACCTTTCAACTGCTCATTCAATTCCCTCACATACTTTCTCGTAGGGGGCCTAAGTCCCCTTTCACTAACCGCTGTATTGGTTCTGCAATTGCCGCGGTTAGGTACAAAATTCCTGCAATAGTTAAAGAGCCCCAGTACCTTACACACCCCTTGGACTGTTGTTGGTCGGGTCATAATCCTAATGGCATTGGACATGGTCTTATTTCCTTGGGATATTTCGTGTCCCAGGTACTGTACCACAGCTTGTCTGATTTGTGCCTTTTTGGGATTTACTTTAAATCCTGCTTTCCATTATCTCAAATGTCTTTTCCATAACTAGAACAGAGTCTAGCACGTTAGGCTTTGAAAGCTGCTTTCCGTTATCTCAAATGTTCCAGTTTCAAGGCCATTACATTGTCCTTTGGTCTAAACTGCTGTCGTTTTAACATTTTAATTTTTCCAAAGTCCCTTTTACATTTTCGCAGATAGCTCCCCACTTGCCCAGGAGTTTGACCTGATCCCTGAAGGTATTTCTAGATTGTTTCCAAACCTTTTAGTTTCATTTCTTTTTTTTAAAGAGATCAGATTTAACTTTTTTAAAAAAATGCATCTCAGTATTTTGTTGTGCCTTTTCTTAACCAGTGGTACTTTAAACGTTCACAACAAAATTAACTCTTCACTGTTCCCATCCTAATTTCTGCGCCCCTTTTATTTGTATTTATTGTTGAATTACAAAATGTCAAATATGGTAATACTGTTTTTTTTTATATCGGACTTCTCATTTATGTTTATAGTGATTCACAGATCACAGAATGCAAAGTACTTGTTTTATAATTATGCGCCTAACTTCTGTTTTAGAAGCTGAACATCAAAACTCTAATCTTTTGCTCTGTAACTTCAATTTTGTGATACAGTATCTCATAAATTACATCTTTTTAAGCTTCAGCTTCTGACGTAGTATGTGCACTTTTATTAAAAAGGCTTCCAAACCCAAGATTTTCCAATACAACCAAAATCTTTTATTTAAAACTCTTTTTACTGAGCTAGAAGCTTTCGCATCAAGGTTTTACACAAAGGAAAATTGGGGTGTACTTCCCCAGCCCGCAGCCTCGAGAGACCTATGCAGGCTTTTTTGTTAAAACCAACGGGACCACGCATTTTTTATCTTTTGCTCAACAAACTTATCCTTTGTGCATTTCCTAGCTCTGTAACTTATCATCCGAATAAATCCGCACCTGCGTTTCTAACTTAAAATGTAATTCAATTCTAGGTTCCCACTTTCTTAAAACTTCCCACATACAGGACAACACTACAAAGGGTTAAAAAAAACTTTCACTCTGTCTGAAAAAGTGGGTGGAGCTAAAACAAACAGACAGCTCCACCATTTTTTCAAACAGGCTTTCAGATACATGGAAAATTCATTAATTCCCACCTCAAATATTACGCAGTCAAAAATCACACAAGCAATCTCATTCAAAGACAGACATTCACAAAAGTCTCTCTTCATTCAACAAAGCTTATTGTTTGGCCGGCTCTATTTTTGGATCCATACGTCACTTAAGATAGTCACTGTCAGGCATTGCGTAATTACGCAAGTTACAATTAATACATGATAATAGATTAATACATGATTGATTTACTTTCTCTGTTAATTTTACGTGGGCTCAAAGAATCAGAACCCAGGCCTTCTCTTCCTTATCCTTCTTTTCCTTCTTCCACCATTCCCGCTGGTCAGCCAGCGGGGTCGTGGGGTTTCCAGCCTGATTTAATCATCCTTTCTATTACTTTCTTCTGTTTCTCCGCCTGGTGGCGGGTAAGGGACCCTTCTGGCCCCCACTCGAGTTTTGTCTGTGCATTGGCCATTCCTGGGTAGGATTAGAACCATTAGGAATCTATTCACAGAGATCCGCTTTCTGCCTAGCACTACTTGTAGTAGACCATCTCCTGGCTAGCTGTCGGGTCACAAGTCTGTCACGGTGTCTTTCTTACACCAGGTATATGATACAATTCTTAAATACTTTAAGCAATTCCCGATAGCGCTCGACATCTCCTTAACGAACTTCCTACCACCGTTTTGCCTATTGGTCCGACTCTGTTCACAGGTTTGATATTTGTCGGTCGCTGGGCAGCACCCGGCCCCGGGATAAGTTTAAGTATACTCACCCGGTGTTTCCAAGGGTATCAAGTGACCTCCGAAATATCCTGACGACTACGCCACTGTTAGCGCGAATGAATCCTGGAAGAATCACTCGGCACTCGGGTCAGTTCCAAATGTCAAAACGGTTTTATTTACGCCAGTGGGGAGAAAGCCTCTGGGTAACACCAGGCACTCCTCCCCGCCGAACAAAGAAATTCATCGATACTTATATGTTTTACAACAGTTTACTACAGTTACTCAGCCCATTTCGGCTGGACACAATCCAATCATAACGAGTATAGATTACATACAGGTTTATTTGGGCCAATGGAATTGGCCCCTAAGTAGCAGGGGACTGCGTGATCACTTCATGTTCAGCTAGGGGGTTACTCATGGTCTCGTGATGTTATCCAAGCCCCCCTTATCTACTGTCCTTGGGTTCTGTGTGCGCATTTTAACACTGTTACAAGAGTACCATGTTTAGCATTTTACCAGGACATCTTGTCTGGGGATCTGGAGGTTGTTGATTAGAGACATCTGCTGAACATGCCTTTTTGTGTGTTCCTGTGTCAGGAAAGGCAGTCATGTCAGTTAACTAGGAATGTGGTCAAGTCGGCTAGCTAAGTTCCCCTAATGTTTTGCGGAATCTCTGGCAGCCATTTGATATGTACCTTGCAGGTGCCTTTGCCTTAGGAAACTCCCTCCAGCACCCACTGACACCGGGGAGTCCCTGGCCAAAGACCACCCTAAGTGGAGGAAGTGCATCCGGGAGGGCGCTGAGCGCCTCGAGCCTCATCGCCTCGAGCATGCAGAAATCAAGCGCAGGCAGCAGAAGGAGCATGCGGCAAACCAGTCCCACCCAAAACTTTTCCTTCAACGACTATCTGTCCCACCTGTGACAGGGACTGTTTTCGTATTGGACTGTACAGCGACCTAAGGACTCATTTTTAAGAGTGGAAGCGAACCTTCCTCGATTCCGAAGGTTTGTCTATGATGATGATGATGGGTGAGACTGCGCTGGACACCCATTGTTTGGGTGGAGCCCAGGAGCTTTACTCTGCAGCGAACCCTGACCTGGAAGTGTGCTGACGTGGATTGAGAACTAGTTGGCAGACAGGAAGCAAAGAGTAGGAGTAAATGGGGACTTTTCAGAATGGCAGGCAGTGACTAGTGGGGTACCGCAAGGTTCTGTGCTGGGGCCCCAGCTGTTTACATTGTACATTAATGATTTAGACGATTAAATGTAGTGTCTCCAAATTTGCGGATGATACTAAGTTGGGTGGCAGTGTGAGCTGCGAGGAGGATGCTATGAGGCTGCAGAGTGACTTGGATAGGTTAGGTGAGTGGGCAAATGCATGGCAGATGAAGTGGATAAATGTGAGGTTATCCACTTTGGTGGTAAAAACAGAGAGACAGACTATTATCTGAATGGTGACAGATTAGGAAAAGGGAAGGTGCAACGAGACCTGGGTGTCATGGTACATCAGTCATTGAAGGTTGGTATGCAGGTACAGCAGGCGGTTAAGAAAGCAAATGGCATGTTGGCCTTCATAGCGAGGGGATTTGAGTACAGGGGCAGGGAGGTGTTGCTACAGTTGTACAGGGCCTTGGTGAGGCCACACCTGGAGTATTGTGTGCAGTTTTGGTCTCCTAACTTGAGGAAGGACATTCTTGCTATTGAGGGAGTGCAGTGAAGGTTCACCAGACTGATTCCCAGGATGGCGGGACTGACATATCAAGAAAGACTGGATCAACTGGGCTTGTATTCACTGGAGTTCAGAAGAATGAGAGGGGATCTCATAGAAATGTTTAAAATTCTGACGGGTTTAGACAGGTTAGATGCAGGAAGAATGTTCCCAATGTTGGGGAAGTCCAGAACCAAGGGTCACAGTCTAAGGATAAGGGGTAAGCCATTTAGGACCGAGATGAGGAGAAACTTCTTCACCCAGAGAGTGGTGAACCTGTGGAATTCTCTACCTCAGAAAGTTGTTGAGGCCGATTCATTAAATATATTCAAAAAGGAGTTAGATGAAGTCCTTACTACTCGGGGGATCAAGGGGTATGGCGAGAAAGCAGGAATGGGGTACTGAAGTTGCATGTTCAGCCATGAACTCATTGAATAGCGGTGCAGGCTCGAAGGGCCGAATGGCCTGCTCCTGCACCTATTTTCTATGTTTTTTTTCTAAGTGCTTGATGCTCCCGCTGGCGCCTGGATTGGCAAACCCTTCCATTCTGCAGGGCCACCATCCATGACCCCGTGGGGCTGAAATTGCCCACCGCCGGAAATGTGGCGACCCTACCCTATTTCACCTACCCTGTTTGCACCACCACAATGGATGTGGTGGCCTCTTGAGCGAAATTCCGCTCTTTGGCGTTTTTTCCAGCAGCCTGGAAGTTGGCCATAATGGGGGCAGAAGTGCGGCAGAGAGCGGGAGTTCGCACACTAGAGGGGCGGAATTGGGGGGGGGGGGCGGGCGGACTGTCTGTCGCTGTCACTCATCAGCGTAGCGCTGGTGATGTCATCGCGCTGGTGTGTCACCACGTCTCTCCCCTTCACTTAAAGGGGAGGGCTGCTGCGAACTCTGCATTTATTTGAGTTGGATCCACTGGCCCACGAGGGAGGCTTTCAGCCGGGCCAGTGGCCTGGCACCCAAGAGGGAGTGCCAGGCTGCCTGTTGGCGAACCGGTCGAACCCGGGGCCATAATTGTCGGCCCAACCCGGTAGTCAGCCGGCAAAAAAAAAAATGGCGGCCGCGGCAGTGCGCCCTCCCCTTTAATTGCAGCCGCACCGCCATTTTACAAACAATGCACCGGCATAAAAGCTGCCAGTGGCACCGAACGGCGGCAGCAGCATTTTCTCTGCGGAATTCCGCGTTCGGAGGGGGAACATCAGCTCTGATGACGCACTGAGGATGGATCGGCAGCAGCGGGGTGGAAGTGGGTGCAGCAGGTCAGCGCTGGGATACCGCAGGAGTGCAATCTTCAAAATGGTGGCCATTCCACGAGAAATGGCCGGCCATTCTACTCCGCAGCGAGGACGCCGATTTCCGGCCTGAAGGGAAGGGGCAATGTCAGCCCCAAAGTCTCCACTGCTGCCCACTGCAATCGCCAGCCATTGCGCCATCTCACTGACACAAGGCCGCACTGTTCGTCTCAGTCAGGAGATATTTGTTTGATTTATATATTCAAATGAGTAAATATTTTTAAACTGGGCCTGGTAAACAAAATACCAATGAGCCATCAGCACACTGGCTGTACTGAGTCTATCAGAGAGGGGGAGTGTGTGAGAGAGGGAGAGCAAGTGAGGGGGAGTGTGTGAGAGAGGGAGAGCAAGTGAGGGGGAGTGTGTGAGAGAGGGAGAGCAAGTGAGGGGGAGTGTGTGAGAGAGGGAGAGCAAGTGAGGGGGAGTGTGTGAGAGAGGGAGAGCAAGTGAGGGGGAGTGTGTGAGAGAGGGAGAGCAAGTGAGGGGGAGTGTGTGAGAGAGGGAGAGCAAGTGAGGGGGAGTGTGTGAGAGAGGGAGAGCAAGTGAGGGGGAGTGTGTGAGAGAGGGAGAGCAAGTGAGGGGGAGTGTGTGAGAGAGGGAGAGCAAGTGAGGGGGAGTGTGTGAGAGAGGGAGAGCAAGTGAGGGGGAGTGTGTGAGAGAGAGTGTGTGGGAGAGATAGCAAGTGAAAGTGCGTGCGAAGGACTGACAAAGGTGCACGAGAGAGAAAGAGTGAGAGAGAAAGCTCATGTCAGAGAGAAAGGGAAAAGGTAACAGGAGAGCAGAGAATGAGATAGAGAGAGAGAGGGCATGAGAGAAATAAAAGAAAGCGTATGAGAGAGAGAAAGGGGATGAGAAAGAGAGAGGGAGAGAGAAACCTCATGTGAGAAAGAGAAGGGGTAAGGGGAGAGAAAGGGAGAAAGAGAGAGAGCATGAGAGAGAAAGAGAAAGGGCAGGAGCGAGAAGGAGAGAAAGAGAGAGAGCCTGAGTGAAAGAGAGAGCGCCTGAGAGAAAGAGATAGAGACTAAGAGGGATGGAAAGAGAGAGAGGGAAAGAGAGTGAAGAGAGAGTGAAAGAGAAAGGCATGAGAGAGAAAGAGAGAGAGAGAAAGGTCATGAGAGAGAGAGAGAGTGAGAAAGTGTGTGAGAGAGAGTGAAAGAGAGAGATAGAGCCTGAGAGAAAGAAAGTGAATGAGGGATGGAAAGAGAGAGAGAAAGAGAAAGAGAGAAATGGAGAGAAAGAGAGAAATGGAGAGCAAGAGCGTGAGAGGGAGAGCAAGTGAGAGAGAGCATGAGAAGGAGAAAGAGAGAGAGAAAGAGGAAGGGAATGAGAGAGAGATAAAGAGAGAGATAGAGTAGGAGAGGAAGAGAGGAAGAGAGGGAGAAGGAGAAGGAAGGAAAGAGAATATGAGAAAGAGAGCGAGAAAGAGTAATGGCATGTGATAGAAAAAAAACACGAGACAGAGAGAAAATATGAGAGACAAAGAGAGAGAAAGATAGAAAGAGCATGAGCGAGAGTGAGAGCAAGAAAAAGAGAGAGATTGAGAGAAAGAGTAAGAGAAAGAGAGAAAAAGAGTAAGAAAAAGAGAAAGAGAGCGAGACAGAGAGGGAGAGACAAAAGGAGAAAGAAAGAGAGACAGACAGACAGAGACAGAGACAGAGACAGGGAGACACAGATAGAGAGAGAGAGAGAGGGAGAGACAGGGAGACAGAGAGAGAGACAGAAACAGGGAGAGACAGAGAGACAGACAGAGAGAGACAGAGAGAGAGAGAGAGCGAGAAAGAGACAGAGAGAGAGCGAGAAAGAGACAAAGTGAGAGAGACAGAGAGAGAGACAGAGAGAGAGGGAGAAAGAGACAAAGTGAGAGATACAGAGAGAGAGAGCTACAGAGAGACAGAGACAGACAGAGAAACAGAGAGAGAGACAGAGAGAGAGAGATACAGGGAGAGAGAGAGAGAGAGAGATACAGGGAGAGAGAGAGAGACAGGGAGAGAGACAGAGAGAGACAGAGAGAGAGACAAAGTGTGAGAGAGAGAGAGAGAATGAAGGAGAGAGAGAGACAAAGTGAGAGAGACAGAGAGAGAGCTACAGACAGAGATACAGAGAGCTGCAGACAGAAAGACAGGGAGAGAGACAGGGAGAGAGAGACAAAGTGAGAGAGAGACAGAGAGAGAGAGACAAAGTGAGAGAGAGAGACAGGGAGAGATGGAGCGAGACAGAGAGAGAGCGAGAGAGAGAGAGAGACAAAGTAAGAGAGAGAGAGAGAGAAAGCGAGAGAGAGAGAGAGAGAGAGACAGGGAGAGAGACAGAGAGAGAGAGAGAGAGAAAGTAAGAGAGAGAGAGAGAGAGACAGGGAAAGAGACAGAGAGAGAGAGAGAGAGAGACAAAGTAAGAGAGAGAGAGAGACAAAGTAAGAGAGAGAGAGAGAGTGAGAGACAGGGAGAGAGACAGAGAGCGAGAGAGAGAGAGAGAGACAAAGTAAGAGAGACAGAGAGAGAGACAGGGAAAGAGACAGACAGAGAGAGAGAGAGACAAAGTAAGAGAGAGAGAGAGAGAGAGAGACAAAGTAAGAGAGAGAGAGAGAGAGACAGAGAGACAG
>NC_091995.1:6067973-6077973 GCF_044704955.1 Pristiophorus japonicus | reverse complement strand
TTAGGGCGGTCTTGGGCCAGGGACTTCCAGGTGTCAGTGGGGATGTTGCACTTTATCAGGGAGGCTTTGAAGGTGTCCTTGTAACGTTTCCGCTATCGACCTTTGGCTCGTTTGCCGTGAAGGAGCTCTGAGTAGAGCGCTTGCTTTGGGAGTCTCGTGTCTGGCATGCGGACTATGTGGCCTGCCCAGCGGAGCTGATCAAGTGTGGTCAGTGCTTCGATGCTGGTGATGTTGGCCTGAATGAGGACGCTGATGTTGGTGCATCTGTCCTCCCAGGGGATTTGCAGGATCTTGCGGAGACATCGTTAGTGATATTTCGCCAGCGACTTGAGGTGTCTACTGTACATGGTCCATGTCTCTGAGCCATACAGGAGGGCAGGTATTACTACAGCCCTGTAGACCATGAGCTTGGTGGCAGATTTGAGGGCCTGGTCTTCAAACACTTTTCCTCAAGCGGCCGAAGGCTGCACAGGCGCATTGGAGGCGGTGTTCGATCTCATCGGCGATGCCTGCTCTTGTTGCAAGGAGTCTCTCGAGGTATGGGAAGTGGTCCATGGTGTCCAAGGCCACGCCATGGATCTTGATGACTGGGGGGTCAGTGCTGTGCGGTGAGGACAGGCTGCTGGAGGAGCTTTGACTTATGGATGTTTAGCATAAGGCCCATGCTTGTGTATGCCTCAGTAAATACATACTTCTACAACACCACACTACTTGGGAAAGTCACATGATCATTATTGACCAATATCCTTGCAAGAAAGTGGCAGCAGTCACATGATCACTGTTGGCTAATGTCCTTGCTAGAAAGTGGTGACATAGTCACATGATCACTGCTGGCCAATGTCCTTGCTAGAAAGTGGTGGCATAGTCACATGATCACTGTTGGCCAATGTCCTTGCTAGAAAGTGGTGGCATAGTCACATGATCACTGTTGGCCAATGTCCTTGCTAGAAAGTGGTGACATAGTCACATGATCACTGTTGGCCAATATCCTTGCTAGAAAGTGGTGGCATAGTCACATGATTACCATTGGCCAATGAGTTGTCACAAGAACGGCACATTTTAAGAAATTGATAGAGCAGTGACTCGAGAGCATCGTTTTCACGCTGGCTCACAATCACCAGCAGTGTCGGTGCATCTGGTTAAATAACGGAGCTTTCCGCCACACATGTGCAAATCGCACCAAACTATTCACACACTGAACCAGAAGCTGAAGGCTCACGAGTCCTGGGCTAAAATCCCACAATCCCTGGTGTGATTTTCCAGCCTCAGGATGGTGGGATAATCCTCGGCCGGGGTGGGGCGGGGGTGATGTGGAATATCCTGATATACACTGCCAGTGTGAGCTGGATTCACTGCTGTAGAAGGTCCCAGGTCTGGTGTTCTGGCACTGTGTGATCATTACAATCAATATGTACATGTGCCCCAGTCCGCACTCGACCATTCCTGCTTGAGCTTTGAGTTCTCAAATTCCTCCATGGCCTGGCCACTCCCTATCTCTGTAGCCTTTTCTAGCCCTACAACCCCGCCTCCCTCCACCGAGATCTCTGTGCTCCTCCACTTCTGGCCTCGTGTGTATCCCTGATTTTAATCGCTCCACCATTGGTGTACGTGCCTTTAGCTGCCTAGACCCTTAGTCCCTGGAACTCCCTCCCTCTGCCTCTCTTTCTTCCTTTAAGTCGCTCCTTAAAATCGACCCCTGTGACCAAGTTTTTGATCCCCTTCCCTAATATCTCCTTATGTGGCTCGATGTCAAACTTTGTTTGATAGTGTTCCTGTGAAGCACCATGGGGTGTTTTACTACGCTGGAGACGCTATATAAGTGCAAGTTGTTGTTGTAGATGCATCGTGTGGCGGTTTGGGGGGAGATTTTAACCTGACTCTCCGGCGAGAATCCATTTCAATGGACAGTAAAATGGTGCAGGCCGTAAAGTAGTTTCCTGACAGGTGGCTTCGGTTCAAATTGTCCTGCCTCCCCCCCCGCGCCCCCCCCCCGGCTCCATACAATCCAGGAAAGTCCATTCGGATAAAATTCCCAGCTTTGATCCCCGGCCTGTACAGAAATAGTCAACCTGGGCTGCAATCTCCTCCCGAACATTGAAATAGAAATATTTTATGTATCTAACTTATTGTAGGAAAAGGGGAGGTGCAAAGAGACCTGGGTGTCATGGTACATCAGTCATTGAAGGTTGGCATGCAGGTGCAGCAGGCGGTTAAGAAAGCAAATGGCATGTTGGCCTTCATAGCGAGGGGATTTGAGTACAGGGGCAGGGAGGTGTTGCTACAGTTGTACAGGGCATTGGTGAGGCCACACCTGGAGTATTGTGTACAGTTTTGGTCTCCTAACCTGAGGAAGGACATTCTTGCTATTGAGGGAGTGCAGCGAAGGTTCACCAGACTGATTCCCGGGATGGCGGGACTGACCTATCAAGAAAGACTGGATCAACTGGGCTTGTATTCACTGGAGTTCAGAAGAATGAGAGGGGACCTCATAGAAACATTTAAAATTCTGACGGGGTTAGACAGGTTAGATGCAGGAAGAATGTTCCCAATGTTGGGGAAGTCCAGAACCAGAGGTCACAGTCTAAGGATAAGGGGTAAGCCATTTAGGACCGAGATGCGGAGGAACTTCTTCACCCAGAGAGTGGTGAACCTGTGGAATTCTCTACCGCAGAAAGTTGTTGAGGCCAATTCACTAAATATATTCAAAAAGGAGTTAGATGAAGTCCTTACTACTAGGGGAATCAAGGGGTATGGCGAGAAAGCAGGAATGGGGTACTGATGTTGAATGTTCAGCCATGAAATCATTGAATGGCGGTGCAGGCTAGAAGGGCCGAATGGCCTACTCCTGCACCTATTTTCTATGTTTCTATGTTTCTATTATAGTCATTACTGAGCCTTTCTATCTGAATCCTTGTGTTCAGTTCATCTTTAACATTTTAATTGTAGTTCAAAATCAAGCCCTTACTTTCCTCATGTGTTTATAGTTACAGTGACCAACATGTGGCTTTTTGGTACCTCGTGTGTGGCTTGGCTCCAGACAGCAAAAGAAAAATCTGCCAGGGTTTTGTGGCCCTCACAACAATGCAGTCCTACTTAAAAGGTGGGGGGTCGAAGGCGGGATCTAGCTGACGGGTGATGCAATGAGCTGACCGATTGACAAGGCAAGCGAGCCCCCAGGTGGCCAGAGGAAAGGTTTCAAGGACACCCTCAAAGCCTCCCTGATAAAGTGCAACATTCCCCACCGACACCTGGGAGTCCCTGGCCAAAGACCGCCCTAAGTGGTGGAAGTGCGTCCGGGAGGGCGCTGAGCACCTCGAGTCTCATCGCCGAGAGCTTGCGGAAGCCAAGCGCAAACAGCGTGCGGCAAACCAGACTCCCCACCGTCCCTCCCACCACCGTCTGCCCCACCTGTGACAGAGACTGTAGGTCCCGTATTGGACGGTACATTCACCTGAGAACTCATATGAGTCTGAAAGCAAGTCTTCCTCGACTCCGGGGGACTGCCTAAGCAGAAGGAGATGCAATGAATGGTGGAAAAGCCAGCTGACACACGGCAACTGCATTCCCTGCTCGGATTGGCCCAGCTTTCGGGCATCAATCAAGGGAATGTGACGCAATGATTGGCCGGCGATGGAGGATTGGCAGCTCTCTGCGGAGCTGCAGTTCTGGCGCGAGTGGAGAGAGGAGATTGAAAAGTGCGGTGCGGTGGGGAGGGGAGGGGAGTGGCCGGCACCTACAGGGTGCGAGGGGAGGGGGGAGCACACACCCACAGTGCTCCACACCTGACCGGCACACACACACACACACACACACACACACACACAGAGAATTAAAAAGCCTGAGTCAGCAGAGGCCGAAAGCACAGCACTGCAAATCCAACCCTAACCCACGTCAGGAAGGCCGCATACAACTCGGGAGGGGCAGCTTGTTCTGACCACCCAACAAAGGCTGCACTTGTAGGTGTGTGAGAGAGCCATTCTTGGGCTGGTGCTGGAAATGTGCCAACTACAGCACTCTCACAGCCAGGGCAACAAGGCGGCAAGGGAGATGGAGAGGGGTGGGGGGCTGATACAGAGAGAGAGAGCGCAAAAGGAAAGAAAAATATGATATATTATTACCTTCGCATTTCAAACACAATATGGCTCTTTCTTAGCGGCCCTGAATACGAGAATGGAGCCTTGTGTATGAGTAGCAAACCACAAGCTCTAAATAATCAGGCCTCTATCAGATCTTAAAAGGCAATATCCTGCATTCTTGGCCTCCAGGCTTGTTTACTTTTTTTGCCTTTAAATAATATAAAGTAAATACTGCATTTTAATGAAGAGGAGATTGGGTCATAGCAACGCTTTCATCCGACAGGCCTAACAAGGCCTGCTTTATTGTGATCGATACCACAGGAGGAAGGGAGAAAGCAGAGGCTCCGAACTTACTCGTATATATATAGATCTAAAACGGTCAGAGTCTGAAATCAGGTCAGAACCACAATCTACCGTTCCCCACATAGACCACTGACACAGGGACATGGGATTAAAGTGTGACTATCTAGTCAAAAAAAAAATGATTCTATGTTTTACTTTGTATATATAATTCCTTCCTTCCTATTTTTAGTTCATCTTCCCCCTTCCCTCTCCTCTCTTACAGGAAGAGAGGAATTTCCGGATGATAAAAGAACGTCCATCTAGTTTGCTGTTGCATGATACGATGATAATGGAGTTGTTGACTAATCATGGCAATCAATCTCCATCAATTGTTTAGGTCTCCTCGGCCTGTTCATCTTTGCCAAGCCACAGCGGTACATAGACGAGCAAATTGACCCTCGGCCCTACAACACAAGAACATAAGAAATAGGAGAGGAGTCGGCCATTCGGCCCCTCGAGCCTGTTCCACCGTTCAATATCATGGCTGATCGGATCCTGGCCTCAACTCCACTTCTCTGCCCGTTCTCCGTAACCCTTGAATCTCCCATAGTTCAAGAATCTGTCTCTCTCAGCCTTGAATATATTCCATGATATAGCTTGCACAGCTCTCTGGGGCAGAGAATTCCACAGATTCATGACCCTCAGAGAAGAAATTCCTCCTCATCTCCATTTGAAATGGGCGGCCCCTTATTCTGAAACTATGCCCCCTAGTTTGACCCCAGCACTTCTAGTGGCACCCCACTAGTTACCGTTTGCCAATTGCCCATGACTGAAAATTACCTATTTATCCCGACGATCTGCTTTCTGTTAGTTAGCCAATCCTCTATCCATGCTAATATATCAGGATGCGTTTAGTTGTACTCCCAAAATGGCCAACATGCTCCACCCTTTGTCTATGATTGGTCCCCTTGGAGGATAAGCCACACCCTGAAGTTTCACAGGAATGTGTAACTGGAACCGCCCATCCCAAGGTCACACTGACTTTGCAAATTGTAACTCGATCCACTTTGACTTCCTGAAGTGACAGAGGACAGAGCTCCCAAGAAGACAGCAAGGGCCAGCCAAAGTCCCGACCCATTCCAAGTGCCTTACCCCAGTCCAAGTACATCCCACCCCCAGCCAGTGCCTTACCCCAGTCCAAGTACATCCCACCCCCAGCCAGTGCCTTACCCCAGTCTAAGTACATCCCGCCCCCAACCGGTGCCTTAGAAACATAGAAACATAGAAAATAGGTGCAGGAGTAGGCCATTCGGCCCTTCGAGCCTGCACCGCCATTCAAGAGTTCATGGCTGAACATGCAACTTCAGTACCCCATTCCTGCTTTCTCGCCATACCCCTTGATCCCCCTAGTAGTAAGGACTTCATCTAATTCCTTTTTGAATATATTTAGTGAATTGGCCGCAACAACTTTCTGTGGTAGAGAATTCCACAGGTTCACCACTCTCTGGGTGAAGAAGTTTCTCCTCATCTCGGTCCTAAATGGCTTACCCCTTATCCTTAGACTGTGACCCCTGGTTCTGGACTTCCCCAACATTGGGAACACTCTTCCTGCATCTAACCTGTCTGAACACATTAGAATTTTAAACGTTTCTATGAGATCTCTCTCATTCTTCTGAACTCCAGTGAATACAAGCCCAGTTGATCCAGTCTTTCTTGATAAGTCAGTCTCGCCATCCCGGGAATCAGTCCGGTGAACCTTCACTGCACTCCCTCAATAGCAAGAATATCCTTCCTCAAGTTAGGAGACCAAAACTGTACACAATACTCCAGGTGTGGCCTCACCAAGGCCCTATACAACTGTAGCAACACCTCCCTGCCCCTGTACTCAAATCCTCTCACTATGAAGGCCAACATGCCATTTGCTTTCTTAACCGCCTGCTGTACCTGCATGCCAACCTTCAATGACTGATGTACCATGACACCCAGGTCTCTTTGCACCTCCCCTTTTCCTAATCTGTCACCATTCAGATAATAGTCTGTCTCTCTGTTTTTACCACCAAAGTGGATAACCTCACATTTATCCACATTATACTTCATCTGCCAAGCATTTGCCCACTCACCTAACCTATCCAAGTCACTCTGCAGCCTCATAGCATCCTCCTCGCAGCTCACACTGCCACGCAACTTAGTGTCATCCGCAAATTTGGAGATACTACATTTAATCCCCTCGTCTAAATCATTAATGTACAATGTAAACAGCTGGGGCCCCAGCAGAGAACCTTGCGGTACCCCACTAGTCACTGCCTGCCATTCTGAAAAGTACCCATTTACTCCTACTCTTTGCTTCCTGTCTGACAACCAGTTCTCAATCCATGTCAGCACACTACCCCCAATCCCATGTGCTTTAACTTTGCACATTAATCTCTTGTGTGGGACCTTGTCGAAAGCCTTCTGAAAGTTCCAAATATACCACATCAACTGGTTCTCCCTTGTCCACTCTACTGGAAACATCCTCAAAAAATTCCAGATTTGTCAAGCATGATTTCCCTTTCACAAATCCATGCTGACTTGGACCTATCATGTCACCTCTTTCCAAATGCGCTATGACATCCTTAATAATTGATTAGCCTTACCCCAGTCTAAGTACATCCCTCCCCCAGCCAGTGCCTTACCCCATCACAAGTACATTCTTTCAGCGCACCTCCGCCCCCCACCCCCCCAACCACCCCACCATAGGGGGGCAGATATTGTGTACAGATTGTTAACAGGTTTATTGGGTATGAAGTGAACAGTGATAGAGTCGTGACTTCTGGATTTCACCCACTCCAACATGATCCGTCCTTCACCGAGTTCCATCTCTCCCCTCTGATCAGCCCACCCCACCCCAACACGTGTCCCTCCCTCCCCGCCCCCCCAGTCTCTCTTCCCCCCCAGCCTCTCTCTCTCACTCCCAGCCTCTCTCTCTCCCCCAGCCACTCTCCCCCGCCAGCAGCCTCACTCTCCCCACAGCCTCTCACCCCCCACCAGCCTCTCTCTCTCTCCCCCCAGCCCCTCTCTCGATCTCTCTCTCCCCCCAGCCTCTCTCTCTCCCCCAGCCTCTCTCTCTCCCCCCCAGCCTCTCTCTCTCCCCCCAGCCTCTCTCTCTCCCCCCAGCCTCTCTCTCTCCCCTCAGCCTCTCTCTCTCCCCCCAGCCCCTCTCTCTCTCTCTCTCTCCCCCCAGCCTCTCTCTCTCCCCCCAGCCTCTCTCTCCCCCCCCAGCCTCTCTCTCCCCCCAGCCTCTCTCTCCCCCCCAGCCTCTCTCTCTCCCCCAGCCTCTCTCTCTCTCCCAGCCTCTCTCTCTCCCCCCAGCCTCTCTCTCTCCCCCAGCCTCTCTCTCTCCCCCAGCCTCTCTCTCTCTCACCCCCAGCCTCTCTCCCCCCAGCCTCTCTCTCTCCTCCCCAGCTTCTCTCTCTCCCCCAGACTCTCTCTCTCTCCCGAACCTCTCTCTCTCCCCCCAGCCTCTTCTCTCCCCCCAGCTTCTCTCTCCCCCCCAGCCTCTCTCTCTCACCCCCAGCCTCTCTCCCCCCAGCCTCTCTCTCTCCTCCCCAGCTTCTCTCTCCTCCCCCAGACTCTCTCTCTCTCCCGAACCTCTCTCTCTCCCCGCAGCCTCTTCTCTCCCCCCAGACTCTCTCTCTCCCCCCAGCCTCTCTCTCTCTACCCCCAGCCTCTCTCTCTCAGCCCCAGCCTCTCTCCCCCCAGACTCTCTCTCTCCTCCCCAGCTTCTCTCTCTCCACCAGACTCTCTCTCTCTCCCGAACCTCTCTCTCTCCCCCCAGCCTCTTCTCTCCCCCCAGACTCTCTCTCTCCCCCCAGCCTCTCTCTCTCCCACCAGCCTCTCTCTTCCCCCAGCCTCTCTCCCCCCCAGCCTCTCTCATCCCCACCTCTCTCCCCCCAGCCTCTTTCTCTCCTCCCCAGCTTCTCTCTCTCCCCCAGACTCTCTCTCTCTCCCGAACCTCTCTCTCTCCCCCCAGCCTCTTCTCTCCCCCCAGCCTCTCTCTCCCCCCAGCCTCTCCTTCCCCCCCCCAGCCTCTCTCTCCCCACTAGCCTCTCTCTCTTCTCCCAGCCTCTCTCTCTCCCCCCAGCCTCTCTCCCCCACTAGCCTCTCTCTCTTCTCCCAGCTTCTCTCTCTCCCACCAGCCTCTCTCTTCCCCCAGCCTCTCTCTCCCCCCACCCTCTCTCCACCCCCCGCCTCTCTCTCCCCCCCACTAGCCTCTCTCCTCTTCTCCCAGCCTCTCTCTCTCCCACCAGCCTCTCTCTCCCCCCAGCCTCTCTCCCCCAGCCTCTCTCTCTCCCCCAGCCTCTCTCTCTCCCCTGAGCCTCTCTCTCTCCCCCAGCCTCTCTCTCTCTCCCCAGCCTCTCGCTCCCCCCAGCCTCTCTCCCCCCAGCCTCTCTCTCTCCCACCCAGCCTCTCTCTCTCCCCCAGCAACTCTCTCTCCCCCCAGCCTCTCTCTCTCCCCCAGCCTCTCTCCCCCCAGCCTCTCTCTCTCCCACCCAGCCTCTCTCTCTCCCCCAGCATCTCTCTCTCCCCCCAGCATCTCACTCCCCCCCAGCCCTTCTCTCTCTCTCTCTCCCCCCAGCCTCTCTCTCTCCCTCTCTCTCCCCCCAGCCTCTCTCTCTTCCCCCAGCCTCTCTCTCTCCCCCCCAGCCTCTCCCACTCTCCCCCTCCAGCCTCTCTCTCCCCCCAGCCTCTCTCCCCCCATCAGCCTCTCTCTCTCCCCCCAGCCTCTCTCTCTCCTCCCCAGCTTCTCTCTCTTCCCCCAGCCTCTCTCCCCCCATCAGCCTCTCTCTCTCTCCCCCCAGCCTCTCTCTCTCCTCCCCAGCTTCTCTCTCTTCCCCAGCCTCTCTCTCTCCCCCGAGCCTCTCTCTCTCCCCAGCTCTCTCGCCTCTCTCTCCCCCAGCCTCTCTCCCCCCAGCCTCTCTCTCTCCCCCCCAGCCTCTCTCTCTCCCCCCAGCCTCTCTCTCCCCCCAGCCTCTCTTCCCCCCACCAGCCTCTCTCTCTCCCCCAGCCTCTCTCTCCCCCCCAGCCCTCTCTTCTCTCTCTCCCCTCAGCCTCTCTCTCTCTCCCCCCAGCCTCTCTCTCTCCCCCCAGCCTTTCTCTCTCCCCCCAGCCTCTCTCCCCCCAGCCTCTCTCTCTCCCCCCAGCCCTTCTCTCTCTCTCTCTCTCCCCCCAGCCTCTCTCTCTCTCTCGCCCCAGTCTCTCTCTCTCCCCCCAGCCTCTTTCTCTCTCCCCCAGCCTCTCTCCTCCCCCAGCCTCTCTCCCTCCCCCCAGCCCTTCTCTCTCTCTCTCCCCCCAGCCTCTCGCTCTCTCCCCCCCAGCCTCTCTCTCCCCACCAGCCTCTCTCCCCCCAGCCTTTCTCTCTCCCCCAGCCTCTCTCTCTCCCCCCCAGCCTCTCTCTCTCCCCCAAGCCTCTCACCCCCCAGCCTCTCTCTCCCCCCAGCCTCTCTCCCCCCCAGCCTCTCTCTCCCCCCAGCCTCTCTCCCCCATCAGCCTCTCTCTCTCCCCCCAGCCTCTCTCTCTCCTCTCCAGCTTCTCTCTCTCCCCCAGCCTCTCTCTCTCCCCCGAGCCTCTCTCTCCTCCCCCAGCCTCTCTCTCTCCCCCCCAGC